>NC_067227.1:8495000-8690000 GCF_019924925.1 Ctenopharyngodon idella
AAACAATGGTTTCATTGCATTATGATCATGATGAGAGATTCAGAGACAGACTCCAGCTGAATGATCAAAATGGAGATCTCACCATCAGAAACATGAGATACGAACACTCTGGACATTATCAAGTAAAGATTATCACCAAAAGAGCGACCATATACAAAAGATTCAGCATTTCTGTCAGTGATTAAAGTAATAAACTTGTGTTCATATAAAACCATGGTAAACATACTGTTGCGAATTAGCTCAAAGGGGAAATATTAATAATTATTCATAACTCATTATCATTATTCATTATGATTAACTGTTTCAAATATTCATAATTAATCAGCTTAACATGATGTAGCTACATTAACATTACAATCAATCAATCAGTTCTATGATTATTAATTAATTCTAAGAGAATGGTATTTTTCATGGCCACAGAAAAATAATTCTTTCTTAGCATTTTAGAGCTTAGAGCACTTGTTACAAGATTGATCATTTAAGTGACAGTTTATTCGCAGACAGGGAGTCAGAACCAAATATGTATTGTGCACAAGTTTTATTGACTAAATCACAAACACATAACTAAACTAACAAACACATACATACACACAAGTCACACGTACATTGGTAAAATGAGAAATGATAGAGTGAAACCGGAGGTGGGAACAGGAAATGGAGCTATGGAGAAGAGTCAATAACCAGGAAAGAATCATCAGCTTATCATTACAAATCTCATTTGTTAACAAAGGGGGTTCGCAACTTTAACTAGCTAGTAGCAATTTAGTATATCGTACGATACTCGAGGCCTGCCGGCCTGGAAGGCCAACAGACAGCAGACTGCAGATGCAGTGTCGGTCACAGCAAAGTTTACGATCCTTTGTCTAGCAGATCGTTTGCATATGTAACTGGATTGGTTACAGATGGAGAAGAAACTATTAAAGATTCTTGTAATACTGATATGTTGCACAGGTATCGACATATCATATACATTTAAATCTTCAAAATACAAACTCATAGACACCAAACTTGGTATATGTGAGTTTATGTTAACCATTGGTTCTTATCATAAAATATGCATAAAACAAAATACCATACAAAAGACACTACACAAAATCATAATCATAAACACAATGTCCTAGGATGCATGTTCATTTATATATCAGTTCATCTATAAATGAATGCAGGAAAGTCTGTTTTGTGGGCTATGGGTTTTTTTCTATGGCCTCTGCTTTTCCATGTGGCTACATAGTTCAGAGCAATAAAACATCTTGCCCAAGTTGGTCTTTCAGGAGATGGGTTCACAGACCTTTGTTGGGAGCTTGAGTTTGCTGGATTATTCATTAAATATAATGAATAATTTGTGGGTGTGTGATTGGTCCAGATGCTACAATTCACCAGAGCTGTACAGGTTGTTGTTGGGATCCTCCTCCATAATGACATCACAGAGCTGCTGGATGTTAGGCACATGGTGCTTCTCCACCTTCCACTTGAGGATGCCCCACAGGTACTCAATAGGGTTCAGGTCTGGAGATATACTTGGCCACTCCATCACCTTTACCTTCAGCTTCCTCAACAAGGCAGTTGTTATCTTGGTGGTGTGTTTGGGGTCGTTATCATGTTGGAAAACTTGCCGTTTGGGCGAGTTTCTCATGTTCTGCTTCAGAATGTCACAGTACATGTTGGAATCCATGTTTCCCTAATGAAGCGCAGCTCCCCAGTACCAGCAGCACTCATGCAGCCCCAGGCCATGATGCTACCACCACCATGCTTGACTGTAGGCAAGACACAATTTTCTTGGTACTCCTCACCAGGGCGTCGCCACACATGCTGGACACCGTCTGAGCCAAACAAGTTTATCTTAGTCTCATCAGACCACAGGACATGGTTCCAGTAATTCATGCTCTTGAACAGTTTGTCTTCAGCAAACTGTTCGCGGGCTTTCTTGTGAGCCAGCTTCAGAAGAGGCTTCCTTCTGGGACAACGGCCATGCAAACTCGCTTCTGCAACCTCTAAACCAATGCTGGCAGCACTCATGCATCTGTTTTTTGAAGCCAGCTTCTGCACCTGACACACAGCATGAGGATTCAATTTCTTTGATCGACCCTTGTGAGGCCTGTTCCGAGTGGAACCCGTCTTGGAAAACCTCTGTATGACCTTGGCTACTGTACTGTAACTCAGTTTCAGGGTGATACCAATCTTCTTATAGCCTAGGCCATCTTTGTGGACAGCAACAATTCTACTTCTCAAATCCTTAGAGAGTTCTTTGCCATGAGGTGCCATGTTGAACATTCAGTGGTCAATATGAGAGAATTGTACTCAAAGCACCAAATTTTAACTGCTCTAATAAACAAATTTGTATGGTACTGTCAAGCAGACAAAAACATGAACATGATGAATAGGACATGTGGCTTTGCATGGTTAAACGACGTTACAGCTACGATGGTTACAGCTTTTTTCACTTTTGTTGCCAGCTATTTTGACAATAATGGCTGTATGTTAAGTTATTTTCAGAGGACAGTAAATCTATACTGCCATACAAGCAGCACATTGACTACTCTAAAATATATCCAAGTTTCATTTCTATATGTGATACTGCTCTTCCACCTCTTCTTCATCTTTCACAGACCGAATCAGCAGACATTCCTTCCGAGGGGACCACTCTTTCAACAAGTTTACATGCAGCATTCTGCTTGAACGGGCTTGTCCTGGAGTTAGAATTTCATATGTTGTTGGTCCCACTTTCTTTTGTACTTTAAAAGGCCCTTGCCATTTGGCTAAAAGCTTACTGGACGCTGTGGGTAACATTACAAGTACTTGTTGACCTGGCACAAATGTACGAGTTCTTGCCGATTTATCATACCAAGACTTTTGTCTCTGTTGAGCTTCTGCCATATGCTCTTGAGCCAAATTTGTCATTTTCTGCAATTTTTCATGCATGGCAACTACGAAGGAAGCAACGTCTTTTCCTTCCCCCAGTTCCTTCTGGCCGGCCCATGTCTCTTTTAAGAATGACAATGGTCCTCTCACATCATGGCCATACAACAATTCAAAAGGGGAAAAACCTGTTGAGGCCTGGGGGACTTCACGATATGCAAAGAGCAAATAGGGCAACCACTGATGCCAGTCTGAGCCAGTCTCATTTATGAATTTCCTGAGCATACTTTTAAGGGTTTGATTAAATCTCTCAACTAATCCATCTGTTTGAGGATGGAACGGTGTAGACTTTAGGCCCTTAACTTAACAACTGATAGAATTGCTTTAAAAGCTTTGAAGTAAAATTGGTCCCACAATCTGTAAGAATCTCCCTAGGAAATCCTAGTCTAGAAAACAACTGAATCAAACAGGATGCTATTTGCTTAGCTCCAATCGTCCTCAATGGAAACACCTCTGGATACTTGGTAGCGTAATCACTCACCACTAACATAAACCTGTGGCCTGCTCTACTGTTCTCAACTGGACCAACAATATCCATAGCAAGTCGTTCGAATGGAACTCCAATAACTGGAAGAGGTTGAAGGGGAGCTTTAGAGGGTAGTCTGTTGGAGGTCAGCTGACACTCTGGGCAAGTTTTACAGAATTGTTTCCTAATTCGGGCCAAAGATTTCTGCCTACCCAGGTGGCCTGCCCAGGGAATGGAATGACCCAAAGAGAGGACTACATTTTGAACTGCCTTAGGTACCACCATCTGCAAATTATCTCCCTGTTGCCGATATAACACCTCCTCCTGAAGGACAAACCTCTCACCTACTGTACCTCCTACTGCCTTCTCACCTTCTCCCTGACTTGTCAGAGTAGCTTGCTGGTACAACAAAGACACAACAGGATCTTCTTTCTGCATTTCAGCCATATTACTGGGAACCTTAAACCCAATCACTTCATCCAGCTTACCACCCTTTCCCTTACCATCAGCTTCAAGGTATCTATACTTATCTTGCCTCCTCTGCCTTCTAGATTTCCTTACCTTAATTGGTCCAGCCTCCAACTCAGAGTCAAAGAATGGGAAACCTTTAAGAGTTTCAGATTCATCAGCAATCTGCTTAACCTGAGCCCGGGTCATCACCATACTAGAAGCAGAGTTAAAAGGCAACAAATTCAGCAGTGAAGGAAAATCTTGTCCTAGAATAACAGGATAAGGTAATTTTTCTACTACTCCTACTCTCAATAAATAGGGTAGCTCGTGTACCACTACCTGCACTTTAACTGTAGGGTAAGTCTGCTCCTCACCATGGACACACTTAATGATCACATTACCTTCAATCTCTTCTAAGTGCTCTGGGACCAAATTACTTTCCACTAGCGTCTGCATACTACCAGTGTCTATCAATGCAGTTACAGTTTCCCCATTCACTTCCACAGGAATGGTCAGACCTTGAGGCGGAGGCAACAACTTTCCTACCCCTGTTTTTGGTACAAAACATATTTGAGAAGTTTTAGCAGTTAACTTTGGACACATTGGCTTTTTATGCCCATCCTGTCCACAATAATAACAAATGGGCACCTGACTAGCCTGATGTAAAGGCCCAGAAGACTGATTTTCTCTTTTAGGCTTCTTACTAGAAGAATTACATTTTAAGTCTCCTCGACTATAGGTTGACGAACTCCTATCTTCCCTAATTCCCTTATGAGCAACACCCCAAGAGTGTGAACGAGACCGGGCGGCTACAAAAACATCAGCCAAGGAAGCAGCCTGACAAGCTGTACTAGGGTTGTGTTCTCTTACCCATACCTGGAATTCTGGTGAAAGCATTCTCAAATACTGCTCTAAAATAATCATTTCCCCCACAGCCTCTACAGTCTTTCCCTTGGGTTGCACCCACTTTTCATAAAGTTCTCGAAGTCGTACATAGAGTTCTTTTGGAGACTCAGCAGGCTCAATCTTTAACGAGTGGAATCTTTGACGGTAAGTTTCAGGATTGATGGCATACTTGCTTAAAATGGCAGATTTAACTTTTTCATATTCTAATGACTCCTCAGTGTCCATATGCACAAAGGCACTCCTAGCCTTACCAGTCAATAAGGAAACTAACCTAAGGGCCCAATCACTTTTTGCCCACTTACAGGCCAGAGCAATTCTTTCAAAAGTGGTGAGAAAATGTTCAATGTCATCTGAATCTTGCAATTTTTGCAACTTGGGCTCAATCATACTTCGAGCAGAATCTGGAACAGGGGGCACAGAGGCATTGGACAGATTATCAGGCATTTCAGAAGGCTGGTCAGGTCCTGACAAACTTTCAGGATCAGGGGTGGTACGAAAATCCACTTCCTCCCTCAGAAGGTTGAATTGATGTTGCATTGTTTTCCAACGTTGCTCTTGCCGAGCTGCCTCCCGCTCCATCTTGACTTCTTGTCGTTGCTGAACCTCCATATTTTTGCGAAACATCTCTGCCAGGTCCTGCGGAGTCAGTTGTCCCGGGTCATCAGCCACCTGAGGACCTCCTCCTACTGCTGCAGGCTCTTCCTCCAACTCCTCCACCGAAACTGCTTCATCTTGTTGTTTGAACTTTGCCACTTTCTTTGGAGCCATATTGCCACTACTCAACACTGTCCTTTACTGGCCGATCCCACCGCTGCCACCATTTGTGGTGGTCGGGCAAAGAACCAGCTGGACAGGTAGTAGGCAAAACGAGAAGGGTTTATTTAAACCAACAAATAAAATAATCTTAACAGGGAAGTTGAAAATCATTTCCAAAGTATATACAAAGGAATAAGAAAAAAACAAAAACAAAAATTAAACAATCAAAGAAAAATAACTCCCCTGTTAACAAGATAACAAAAAACTACAACTAAGGTCAGTTGCCCATGATGTTACTATGACTGGACAACCCCGACTAACCTCTGCTCATCTCATCATTGCTATAAATACCCATTTAACACATACCAAACCAAGTAAAGGTAAATATCAAATAACTAATAATTCTTGCGTTCCGATGGACCACGACACCCTACGTTAAATGGATTGTGTCAAAATCCGGCTGATATCGTGCAGTCTGAAAATGGTGCTATGGAGATCACTTTCATTCCATTTATTCCATGCACACACAGAATGATAATTTATGTAATTCACTTCCACATTGAAACGTGCTTCTCACTCCCAAAACTTATAGGGTACGAGGGAAATAAACTCTAACTTTGGCTGCAGTGTTTCTCTCTGTACAGATATTCTCATCTGATGCTTTTAATTTCCTTTCTCTGAGACAGAACGGATGTGGATAACACATTGAAATACTGGGAGTGAGATGGAAGCTCTTTAGATACTTTATAGAAACACAAATGGACCAGTTCTTTATGTAAAATTCCTCAAGTGTGTTGTAATGTGAGTTGGGAATGGGGGGATTCAGTGGGATGGGTTCCAGATGTGACTTAGAGCCTCTTATTTCAAAGGGTTTAAA
This sequence comes from Ctenopharyngodon idella, assembly GCF_019924925.1. Lineage (NCBI taxonomy): Eukaryota > Metazoa > Chordata > Actinopteri > Cypriniformes > Xenocyprididae > Ctenopharyngodon > Ctenopharyngodon idella. Next base: position 8,501,372 of record NC_067227.1, read on the forward strand.
AAGGTTCAAGTATTCATAGGATGTGGCTTTTTTTGTGACTTTGTGCTGATAAGATGATGAGGTTGTTGGGAAAGTCCTGGGGTTTTTACAATGTGAGCACAAAAGCATATTTTAATGGCATAAAATAACACAAAATAGGGATGTAAATTAAATAATTTAACATTATAAAATCGTACCTGAGCACAGCTGACACAGATCAGTAATGATGAGATGTTTAGTCTGGTTTCTGATGGGATTGTTCACCACACAGCTGTAGGTGTTGTTATCCTGATATTTCACCTCCAGAGGTAAAGAGAGGGTGCTGATGAGATCAGAGACACTGATGGAGGAGAGTAAACTGTTTCCTTTGTTCCAGGAAAGAGTTACATGTGTCACATTTAGCACTGAACACAATAACACACATCTGGTGCTTGATGATTTTTCAGATGATGAAAAACACAGTGGAGAGTCACGGGTGATGACAGGAATGGGAAGAGGAGCTGGAAAATATGAGCAAACAAATAAAACCTAACAGAACATAAAAAAAGAAATTGCACTGTAACACAACTCACCATGAACAGCAACACTAAATCTCTTGGTTGACTCCTTATCACTCAGCATGACACTTAGTTTAGAAAGTCCAGTGTGTTCAGTGCTGATGTTTGTGATGGTGAGAGATCCAGTCTGATGATCCAGCTGCAGTATGTCTCTGAATCTCTCATCAAGACCATCCTCATATGTAGAGAAGACACTGATCACTCTCCTGATTTTAGCTATGAGAGTACCATTATCTCCAAACCTCCATTCAGTGTTACGGTGACTGAATCTCCGTCCATCACTGACACTTCTGACTTCTCTCCATCTGCACCAAACACACCTGGTGAACAAGATTAAATTACAGTTAATGGAAATACTCTAATTAAATAAAATAGTCCATTATTACTCTGTACTAAAACTGAAATCATAAAACACATTTATAACTCACCAACCAGACACGGGGAGCAACAGAACAAAACAAACGCGTGAATCATTTTCTTCAACAGTTTAAAATCACTGGACAAGTCTGAAAAAAAGAGAATGAACCCTATTTAAAACATGTCAGAAATGTGACATTAATCTCTCAAAAGTCCTTATCTGTAGTTAGTTAATCTGAGGTTATGAGTTAAAAACTATTCATTCTGTGAGAACAAACCAAACCCGTTCGTTTACGCTTTTAAGTTTTCGATGTAAATTATTTAAAAATGATAAATATTTATGATAACCATAGTGAAAAATAAATAGCTGTAATAATAATAATAATAAATAAAGTATGCCCTAGTCATTTTTATTTTGTTTAACATTTGGAAAGGAGACCGGGGGGGGGGGGGGGGGGGGGGGGGGGGGGGGGGGGGAACAGCCTACTGTTTTTGCTAAGCATGAAATGAGAAGTAAAAACTGTTTTTACATGACATACATGACAAATACTTTTGACGTTTAAAAACAGCGCTAGAAAATTTTATAATTAAGGAAATTAAATCTATCTGGACAACAGGCTAATGAGTCTAGGCCATAACAGCAAAAAAAAAGAAAAGAAAATGATAAAGAGAAGCATCGTAACTTAAAAGAATTTTATTCAAGACATTTGCAAAATACCCTTACAAAGTATATATCAAGTTCATTTTATTAAGTAAAGTTCAAGTATATTTTTAAGTCGCCTATACTTAATGAAGTAAGTATAGCCTACTAATAAACTAGTTTACTTGTGTGCAAGTAATTTCAATACTACAAAATTGGTCCACTTTTTCGTGTATAAATGTATAGTTTTCTTTAAGTGAATTTATATAGTATTTATTTATTTTATATATATATTTATATATTTTACTATTTATATATTATTTTTACACTTTAAAGGGTTACTCACCCTCATGTTGTTCCACATCCGTAAGACCTTCGTTCATCTTCAGAACACAAATTAAGATATTTTTGATGAAATCCGAGAGGTATATGACTTGTCCAGACAGCAATTTAACCACCACTTTCAAACTCCAGAAAGATACTAAAGACATCGTTAAAACAGTCGACATGACTGCAGTGGTTCAACCTTAATGTTATGAATCAATGAGAATACGTAAACAGTGTATGAGAATGACACAGAAGAGAAGATATTTTTGAATAAAGTCATTATTTTTGTTTTGTTTTTGCGCACAAAAAGTATTCTTGTCGCTTCATAACATTAAGGTTGAACCACTGCAGTCATGTGGACTGTTTTAACAATGTCTTTAGTACCTTTCTGGACCTTGAAAATGGTGGTTATATTGCTGTCTATGGACGAGTCATGTATCTCTCGGATTTAATCAAAAATATCTTAATTTGTGTCCTGAAGATGAATGAAGGTCTTGTGGGTTTGGAATGACATGAGGGTAAGTAATTTTCATTTTTGGGTGAACTAACCCTTTAAGTATGCTACTTTACTATGTTCCTATTTAGGTAGGCCTATTAATTTTTAAACTTGAAATACACCTTTAACTGTACTTTAAGTAGATTTTAAGTAAATTCCAATGTACACTACCAGTGGACTAAAAATTCACATACTCAGAATTAGGAACATATCTGTTATCTTTATAAATCAATATTTGCAAACAATTTAAGTTTATAAGACAGTGTGTAAAACTAATTGCAAAAAAAAAAATAATAATAATAAAGTATTTAATAGGCTATTCAATCAAAAGAGTAAACACAACTACAAGCCAAGTATACTTAGTACACTTAATTATACTTTTAAGTCTATTTCGATCAAAAGATCGAGTACAAGTATAGGCCAAATTTAGATTTGTCTGTCAATTTTAAGTATACTTATTTATATATAAATTAAATTAACTAAACTTAATAGTGTTTTTGACCCACTTAAGTATAAGACTTAATTTCATAATAACCCAGCTTCTGTTGTCTTTGAAATATGGTTAGTGTACTGCTGAATGTACTGACATGCATTTATGGTCATAACTGCGAACTAGTTGCTTTTTTCGGTGAAATTCACAGTTTTGAATCAAAATATCATGAAGACCTGAGGCCTCCATCTATTCAGAAAATGATGTGGTGGTGCTGGATGTTGAGAACACCTTAATCTGTGGTGTGACTGGACTATCCCCTCCACCTGTCATAGATCTGGACAAAAAAGAACAATAAGAACGTGACAAAGAATATCAAAGCCAGTATCGACTGAAGAATGACGGCACCTTCAACATCTTTTCCAATCTGAAGTTCACGCCAGCAGAGGGAGACATTTACAGCTCCACTGTGTACCACAAAGCTCTCGAACAATTCTGAAACTAATACATGCCGTTCATGAGGCAGTTTTTGTGCAGGTTCTATGGTTATCAGACTCATATTCTGTGACCTATGCATGACATCATAGGTAAATGTCATGGACCTGTGCTTGTGTGTTTCAGAAATGGATGTTGCCATGCCCAGTGTTGGTCCAGCAGTGTTTTGTGGAGTGGGTCTGACTTTGAGGCTGCTGGGAGTTGCTGCTGGAACATTTTTCCTCATTAAAGGAAACAACTACAACTGACAGCTCTGATTTACAATAAAATATATTGATGAACTTCCGTTTTAGGGGTATTGAAGAATATCAAAAATAGTCAGCTGACAAATGTTTATATCCCAAAATCTGCTTAAATTTAATGCTGACTTTTTTCTATATCATAATTGTAAATTTTTGATTTATGAACAATTTATTTTTTGACTTTACTAAATCATTTTCTCATTACATCTTTAATTCCAAAATGATGTAATATACAAACCCGATTCCAAAAAAGTTGGGACACTGTACAAATTGTGAATTAAAAAGGAATGCAATAATTTACAAATCTCATAAACTTATATTTTATTCACAATAGAATATAGATAACATATCAAATGTTGAAAGTGAGACATTTTGAAATGTCATGCCAAATATTGGCTCATTTTGGATTTCATAAGAGCTACACATTCCAAAAAAGTTGGGACAGGTAGCCATAAGAGGCCGGAAAAGTTAAATGTACATATAAGGAACAGCTGGAGGACCAATTTGCAACTTATTAGGTCAATTGGCAACATGATTGGGTATAAAAAGAGCCTCTCAGAGTGGCAGTGTCTCTCAGAAGTCAAGATGGGCAGAGGATCACCAATTCCCCCAATGCTGCGGCGAAAAATAGTGAAGCAATATCAGAAAGGAGTTTCTCAGAGAAAAATTGCAAAGAGTTTGAAGTTATCATCACCTACAGTGCATAATATCATCCAAAGATTCAGAGAATCTGGAACAATCTCTGTGCGTAAGGGTCAAGGCCGGAAAACCATACTGGATGCCCGTGATCTTCGGGCCCTTAGACGGCACTGCATCACATACAGGAATGCTACTGTAATGGAAATCACAACATGGGCTCAGGAATACTTCCAGAAAACATTGTCGGTGAACACAATCCACCGTGCCATTCGCCGTTGCTGGCTAAAACTCTATAGGTCAAAAAAGAAGCCATATCTAAACATGATCCAGAAGCGCAGGCGTTTTCTCTGGGCCAAGGCTCATCTAGAATGGACTGTGGCAAAGTGGAAAACTGTTCTGTGGTCAGACGAATCAAAATTTGAAGTTCTTTTTGGAAAACTGGGACGCCATGTCATCCGGACTGAAGAGGACAAGGACAACCCAAGTTGTTATCAGCGCTCAGTTCAGAAGCCTGCATCTCTGATGATATGGGGTTGCATGAGTGCGTGTGGCATGGGCAGCTTACACATCTGGAAAGGCACCATCAATGCTGAAAGGTATATCCAAGTTCTAGAACAACATATGCTCCCATCCAGACGTCATCTCTTTCAGGGAAGACCTTGCATTTTCCAACATGACAATGCCAGACCACATACTGCATCAATTACAACATCATGGCTGCGTAGAAGGAGGATCCGGGTACTGAAATGGCCAGCCTGCAGTCCAGATCTTTAACCCATAGAAAACATTTGGAGCATCATAAAGAGGAAGATGCGACAAAGAAGACCTAAGACAGTTGAGCAACTAGAAGCCTGTATTAGACAAGAATGGGACAACATTCCTATTCCTATAACTTGAGCAACTTGTCTCCTCAGTCCCCAGACGTTTGCAGACTGTTATAAAAAGAAGAGGGGATGCCACACAGTGGTAAACATGGCCTTGTCCCAACTTTTTTTGAGATGTGTTGATGCCATGAAATTTAAAATCAACTTATTTTTCCCTTAAAATGACACATTTTCTCAGTTTAAACATTTGATATGTCATCTATGTTGTATTCTGAATAAAATATTGAAATTTGAAACTTCCACATCATTGCATTCCTTTTTTATTCACAATTTGTACAGTGTCCCAACTTTTTTTGGAATCGGGTTTGTATTAAAGATACTGTGTGTATCCGTGTATGTGTGTCCGTGTTTGGGCGGATGTGTCTGCGTGTGTGTCTGTGTTTTGACTATTCTTGTGAGGACCAAATGTCCTTACTTATATTGTGAAATACATTATGAAAAATGTGATTTATTTAAATCTAGTGTTTTGCACATGTTTCTGTGATAGGTAGGGTGGGGTTGGGTTAGGTGATAGAAAATATAATTGACCTGATATAAAATGGAAGTCAGTGCCCTCACTAAAATAGCAAAACAAACCTGTGTGTGTAAGTGTGATTTGTTCCTGTTAAACCCCACATTATGGGGATAAAATGCCCCCACAAAGCCGGCAATATCTGAAATCCTTGACCTTGTGAACTTTTTTTTTTTGTCCTCATGAGGAAAACAGCTTATACATCATATTAAGTGATGTTTTTGGAAAATGTGAAAATGCAGAAAGTTTTCTGTGATTGGGTGGGGAATAGAGTATACAGTTTGTGCAATATAAAAATCATTTTGTCTATGGAATGTCCCCATAAAACAGAAGAAATATATAACATGTCTGCTCTTGGTAACTAAAGTTGCTATTATGCAGAGACAAGAAAGCTAGTGGAACAATACTAGCTAGGTGTTCTCAAAACATTGCTGCATTTCAATATTGACTCTTTAAAAAAAAGTTTGGGGTGGGACTATGAAAAAATCTGCAAGATCTCTCATCTTATAAGACTTTCTACTACTTTCTAAATGCTATGCTTACTGTATTCTGGGTTCAAGGAAAAGACAGCCTTCCTGCAACAGCCACATGTGTGCATCTGTTATCAAGTCTATCAAGTCCAGTTTTGCCACAGGCACTAATCTATCAGAAAAGATCATTTCTGGCACCGGCCCTCTGTGTCTCCCTAAGAAGCTTAGCCTGAAACATTGACTCTTGGAATGGTTTCGCTTGTAATCCGCGTCATCAGATATTCCTGACCATGAAAAAAGATCAAGGTTTTGTATTGCCTGTGGGATATAAACCGATGCTTGGCCAAAATAAAGCCAGCAGGTGAAATGAAATCCAGTCATGCTATTTCTTTAAATCTGAAAACTGCATACTAGCACTGTGAAACAGACAGTTGAATGCATTAGCAAAAGCTATTTGCGTACAGATATTTGCATATCTCTCACAGAATTTGATTTAATTGAATCCACATGATTTTGATCAATTAATGAGTTGAGATTTTCTGAATTATATGAATTGCAACAGATCATCATTCAGAACATTAACCAGCAGGTGGCATCCTTTGAAAGTATTATATGATTATGGCTAAAGGGTGATCAAAGGACTCGGCACACAAAGAGGATAATGGAACAGACAGGCAGTGGAGGATTTGAATGTTCTCAGACACTGAGGCCCAGTACACACTATATGTAAAAGGATCAAATATCAACTTGAAAGCTGTAAGTTGATCTCATACCTGAGTTCAAGGCTATAATGCATTCTGTAAAAGAATTGTAGGAGACATACCTATTTTATATAGACATAGGCCTACTTTTTGCCAACGTTATTTCCCAAGAAAAAGATCCATTTCATTGACCAATAGTAAATTATATGAGGTAGGTTGTCACCTGTCATTATATACTGTATATACATTTGTATATACATTTTTTCGTCTTGAGCCAAGGATTCCAATGTTATAATATGAAAGAATTACTATATAGGCTATGTAATAATAGGCCTATGTATTTACGCAATTTTTTTGTAACTGTATTTTCATACTGTGACAACATACGTTGAATAGGTTTCCAGGAGATTCTATAGAGTCACTTTCAACAATAGCTACAGAGAGAGAGAGAGAGGAGGGTGACTAGAGCTGATTGGTATTCTGTGCGTGTGCGGATGCGCTGCAGCTTTCCTCAGCTCGAGCAGCACTCCGCTGGTCAGCTGATGCGCTAAATGACCCCATGCACACACTAATATGGGGTTGTGCGCGAGGGAATTCCATTCAGTGATAGTTCCTCTGGGACACTTGCTGTCCTCGTGGATGCTGCTGCTGCATAGCCGTGCACTTACAATACCCAAATACACTTACTACAAAAATATCTATCATGGTCATTACATCCAGCTACCCACAATTGTCCATAATGTAGTATATTAGCTCTATATATATCCATATTAGCTCTACAGATTTCAAATGTGTAAAATCATGCTGCTTGAATCTTAAAATAAATCTGTGAGACAGTGAAGGCTGACCAATCATGCCTTTGTGAAAAGCATACTTTAGCAGCATACTTTTAAAAGAGTAGGCTATAGCCTACTTTAAAAGAATATATTTTAGGACAAATAGAATGCATGTTTTTTGGACACTTAATTGCATGTAATTCACAGCTAGCCTAATGAAAATGTATTATAGGCCTATATAGTCTAGGCCTACATCTTTAGGCTATATATAATTTCATTATTTACTTCTGTTTAAAGTGTAGGCTACTGCCAAATGTATAGCTGGGTCATTCCTGGGATTCGGTAGTATTTCAACTTTTTTTTTTTTTTTTTTTTTGAAGTACATGTAATTAATTTTTTAAAAACCCCATATCATATATCAAACCTCCAGCAAATCATATTTTCCCACCTCAGTAATTAAAGACCTTTTATTATTTTCAGTTGTTTTTCAGATTTAAACACCTTGTATTCTCAACTCCAAAATTGGTCGAAACTGAATTGGTTTAAAACGGATTTTACACAAAACTTGCTATAAAACAAACATCTACCTACTGCTCATATGTCCCTCATAGTTGCTATTATGCAGAGACAAGAAAGCTATTTGTAGGTGTTCTCAAAACATTGCTGCATTTCAATATTTGTGACTGGGTTGAGTGTGATGGAGTTGAGGTTTTTGCTCAAAATGGTCTACTCTCCTACACATGTAGTGCAATAATTATTTTTTATTCATTATAATGGAAATACATTTTGGTGAACCACCACTTTAAAAAGTCTGGGCGACTGAAATATTACCGAATCCCACCCAGCTACTGGCGGATCTACCAGAGCAGCTGCACCTTTAAACATATCTGCCAACCCAGAATAAAGTAGCCTTTAAAAAGGTATGCTTAGTTTACTTCTTTTTCACAATTGAATTTGAGCCTAATCTAGTCAACTTCATGATTCTTATTATTTTTGGTCAAAAACACAGTACACAACCCAATTCACGAACAAATGGATTGTTTTACCGTTTGTTCGTGAATCGGAAAATTACAGATTTTCAGAATTAGGCTAATTCAGAAATCTCTGAGAAATCTAACCCCGTACGGATTGCGGTATTATTTTTCCACAACGCTTTTCCTCGTTTATTTTGACCTTTGTTGAGTACCGTAACTATGTTCTCGTGGCGCGTGGATTCTCCCAACCCTTTTGCTCCACTTTTTTTTTATGGATATACAGACCTAATTGCAGAGTTAGGTAAGAATCTTTCATTAACTACATTAATACATGAAAGACAAATTTATGTTTGCTTGTCAGAGTCTTATCTTAAAATGTATTTTAGATAGATAGATAGATACTAAGCGGTTGATAGGGTGCTCTGGGTAGTTGCTAAAGTGTTGCTAGGTGGTTGCTAGGGTATTCTGGATGGTTGTTAAGATGTTGCTATGCAGAATACTGTCTTGCACAATGACACATGTGCAAATGCTTGTCAGTCAGGACAGAAACATATTTATAGTATAAATAATTTTCTGGATCTGCCACTGACTGATAAGCATTTATGGTAGGCTAAACTAAATACTTTGTGTAATTTCCATTTAAGCATGTATGTCATATGATATAATTAAATATATTTGTAATTGAACAATTATGGTGAAGCTGCAATTTAGTACATTTAAAATATATTAATTGTAATATCTACACATTACTGTTGAAGTTATAATCAAGCCGCATGTGCTTTGTTAGTCAACACAGCATAAATAGGTGTACTTAATTAAAGCATGACAAAAAAATTTAAAACATTGATTTAAAATGCTCTTTAAAATGAAACCTTTAATTTGACATAAATGCTAAGTGCTCCTTTTAATCGTGTACTGAAGTGTGCTTCAGTGTGTGTACTTTAAGTACACTTAAGCGGCCTTTTATTCCTTTAATAGTCTCTGTAAGTACAGTTTTTTATTTTTTTTAAATATATACTTTCATGATTTTAGTAGGAGCACCAGCACAAAAAGTATCCAAAACACATGTTGCTGACTAGCAGTGCTGACGTTTTCAACAGGAATAAGAGAGGTACAGTGAGGTGAAGAGATATACACCCTCTCATCCATCCAGCAGATTATGATTGTGGTACCGAGAGGATTGCTGGACAAAATGGATTACAACATTTATGTTTTTTTTTTTTTTTTTGTCTGTTTCCCAAAACTGCTTAAATGATTGTAAAAAAAAATGGAGAGAGAGAGAGAGAGTCAAATCAAATGGCCTAAAGCAAAGAGATCAGGTTTTGGGCCCCTGTGCTGTTTGGGTTGGTGCTCTTGAGTCAAAGATAATTCCTGACGGCTGGACAGCCATCCAGACCAGATGTGCGGGAAGGATAGTGAGACAACGTTATCCTGTAGCTTTTTTTTTTTTTTTTTTACTCTAGATATAAACATCTGTGATATTTAAAATAGTGAGCTTTCAATCATATCCTCTTTTAATTTTCCTCATTTTGCCTGGCAGAAATCTCGCGCTGAACTCCCAAAGCCTGACTAATTGTCATGACTAAGTGTCTTGAAAAAATTCATGCATACCTCCATAGGTTTGAGTGCATGCATGACTGCAAAATTTCAAAAGCAGTTCAGTTTACTGTAAACCTACTGCACTGTATTAAAGGGATAGTTCACCCAAAAATGAAAATTTAATGTTTATCTGCTTACCCCCAGGGCATCCAAGATGTAGGTGACTTTGTTTCTTCAGTAGAACACAAATGATGATTTTTAACTCCAACCGTTTTTTAACTGAAAACGCGCTCTGATGACGGAAGTGATCTCTCGCGTATATGTCAGTGAGTGCGAGACATCACTTCCAGCATCAGAGTGCATTCAGACCTCACCAACCGGATGCTCAAGGCAGTTGGACATAGTGGTGTATTAGAGGTAAAAAATGATATAAATACTGTTCGGTTTCTCGCACAAACCGATCGTTTCGTGTCTTAGGACATCAATGTGTCGTCACGAACCGTGAGTTTAATTTGGATTTGTCTGTGCATGTTTTTTTGACTCTTATAGATGGAATTCCCATTGACATGCATTATATGACTGACAGATCGCAACGGTTGGAGTTAAAAATCATCATTTGTGTTCTACTGAAGAAGCAAAGTCACCTACATCTTGGATGCCCTGGGGGTAAGCAGATAAACATCAAGTTTTCATTTTTGGGTGAACTATCCCTTTAAGTCAGTTTGTCCTTTTTATATATATAAAAACCTTTTTGTCATTTTTAATTAAATGTTTTATTTTTTTAAGAGTCTTAAATTATTTTACAAAACTGATAGTTCTGGTCCTTCATGCTGAATTGTCAAAAGTCACAGTAAAGACATTTATAATGTAACAAATTCTATTTCAAATAAATGCTGTTATTTTGAACTTTCACTGAACTATGTCTGTTTCTACAAAACTATTAAGCAGCACAACTGTTTTCAAGTTTCTTGAACAGCAAATCATCACATTAGATTGATTTCTGAAGGGTCATGTGACACTGACTGAAAATTCAGCTTTGCCATTGCAGGAATAAATTACATTTTTGAATATACATTAAAATATAAAACAGTTAATTGAAATTGTAATAACATTTTACAATATTATATTACTGTTTTACTGTATTTTTAACCAAATAAACAATTTGATTCAGTGAGCACATGAGACTTATTTTAAAAACAATCTCACAGACTCCAAACTTTTGAATAGTAGAGTATACTTTCCATATTTTTTTTTTTTTCAAATGCGTAGTCAAATTCTCCAAAACATCCTGTACATTCTTGTTTTGGAGTTATTAAAGTTCAGTTCATGTGTCACAAGCTAATTTAGGTCAAAGTCCCTTTCAAGGTAAGTCTGTTCAATCAGCGGCCATATTTGCAACTCCACCGGGCAGCTATTTACAAGACCAGGTCCTATGTATTTGATTGGGAGAATCCTGAAATCTCAAAAATGGCTTAGCGAACTCACAATTAAATAACATATTTCAAATCAGCAACAAAATCTGACATGAACTATGCCATAAATGTTATTTCTTATGCTCAAATAGCGTTAAAAAAGCTTATTTTTCAGGCTAGACGAGCCAATGTGCATGTGCAGTCCTAAGCGCGTCTCTCAGCTTTCTATGGGAACTGGAGCTTCTAATGGCAGCTGCAGTGACACAACGACTTTATCAATCAGCTGCTGGCTCTTGTACTTACAAGGCGGGATGTATTCCGCCATATTGCGCGTTGCAGTTTCTCTCATTCATAACTAATAGGAGTGAACCATCTTTCTAGGGTGCCAGTGAAAGTTTCTACCTTAAAACTGCAAATAAACACAATAAGCACAAATGTGTACTGTGTAATAAGTGTTAAATGCAGATGTGTATGTTTGTGCATGTGGAGAGGTGTGAAGTTGTGGTGCAGTGTTCATGGGTCATGAATGATTCATGTAAAAGGCCCCTGGCGGTGTCCTCCATTAAGGATCTGCATGGCTTGAGGGGAATTCAGTCCTCCTCAGCTCGCCCATGTCGGCCCTGAGGCTGCGGTAGCTACCTTTTGAAATGCCCCCCACCACTCCCACCCATTCAAAGTGAAGCCCATGCTCTGCTGCCGAATGCTTTCTAGTAACCACTCTGCCATGTGTTCATCAGTGATGCGGATCATGGTATAATTTTGCAGGCATTAGTGCCTGTGACAGGCCTGAACTGGTCACTGCCACTGTAACTAATGTGTCTTCTTGCACTGCAGCAGTTCCAGATGATGGATGCAGTTCACCTTTATACACATGTGCCTGGACCTGCTTGCTCATTCTCACTGAGGGGAATCTGACAGAGATGGAGGGCTTTTAGATGAATGCTGCTTCAACAGTCTTCCCACTACTATGAGGTGAATTCAGTAAACAGTTGCATCACTTTTGCAACACATAGTTAAGCTCAAAATCCTGCTAAATGCACTAAATTAGCACAGCACGGTATTTAAATCAAGTTTTTGTCATTCCTTTTCAGTGCACACACATACACGCCTCTCTCCTTATTCATATAAATGTAAAGTGCTTTATGATAACTAGTGTTATTTGATATTACGTAATACATTTAGAGGTTTGTTGATTGCTGAAGTGTAGTTCTTTTTCACAAGGGTAGGTTAAGCTAGAATACTATGCTCTAAGTATGCTATGCTAGTACACTGAATAGCTAGCTTGCAAAACACAAGCTAAACAAAAACACATAAACAATGAGAAATGTTTAATTTTCTGATCTGTATAGAAATACTATTAGGTTATATTTAAAGGGTTAGTTCACCCAAAAATTAAATTTCTGTCATTAATTACTCACCCTCATGTTGTTGCACACCCGTAAGACCTTCGTTCATCTTCGGAACACAAATTAAGATATTTTTGATGAATTCCAAGGGTATCTGATCCACACATTGGCAGCAACGTCATTGCACCTTTTGACATCCAGAAAGGTAGTTGAAAACATGGTTAAAATAGTCAACGTGACTACAGTGGTTCAACCTTAGTGTTATGAAGTGACGAGAATACTTTTTGTGCGCAAAAACAAAATGAAAATAACGACTTTATTCAACAATTTGAACCGTTGTCATGCGTAGTGAACTCAGTGCAGGCTTCCTTGTTTACGTCCGAATGCCGGCTCATTATTGGCCGGATCCTGTGTCAGCATCACATGCATGCGTCATGCTGCTTTGTTTTTGTGCACAAAAAGTAACATTAAGGTTTAACCACTTGTTAGATTAAAATCTCAATCATACGTAGAATATTTGTAGTCTCAGTCATCAGTTTAGAAACAGGTGCCTCAACCCCTGTGATGTGTGGCAGCAGCAGCACGAGATCTCGGGAGAATGACCAAGCAGACACAGTTCAAGTGTGGTACAAAGCATTCTCAGATTTATTCAGGAAGAAGGGTCACATTTATAGACATAGGTCAAACAACAATCTCCAGGATGGCTTGAGCATCCAATCATATGACTTAAGAATCAAACCTTAACATTTATGGCATTTCAAGAAATATAATAACAAATAAGAAATGTATGTGCGTAAATATGTGTCTGTCTTCAACTTCTGGTTGCGTGTGAGAGTGTCAGTGTGTCCAAGGACTACTACTTCTTGTTTTGTCTAGGTAGGTACATGATGTGCACAATGGAAAAATCCCAAGACACAAAGAAAGTCAAAAATTGAAGCCCAAGAAATAAGAAATTATTTAACACCACTGTAATCACGTTGACTATTTTAACTATGTTTTCAACTACCTTTCTGGATGTCAGAAGGTACAATGACTTCAGAAGGTACAATGACTTTGATTTAATCAAAAATATCGTAATCTGTGTTCCGAAGATGAACGAAGGTCTTAAGGGGGTGGAACGACATGAGGGTGAGTAATTAATGACAGAAATTTCATTTTTGGGTGAACTAACCCTTTAACGTCATTTCAAATACATGGTTGTTTAACATGGTTCAGACCTCGTACATCATAAAGCAATTTTGATTTAAACAAACACTGACTAGTACCCAAACTTACTTGAGCTAATTGATGCACTTGATTCAAAGGGTGGACCAAATAGTTTTTTAAACCAGATTTTGACAAGAATGATGTCCGTTCAGCTGCAAATCATGGTCAGTGTGAACGCCTCATTAGTGAATCTGCCTTTAGCTCTCATGTTTTGCAGCTTGTAAAAGTGAATATTTATGGCCATAATTAAGGAGTGTTCATATAGATTTTACTTGCTTTATTTATGAGTACTTTCCACCCATTGTGATTGAGGGTGTTAATTTAGCTATGTGATTATGCCAGTCTGCACACAGCTGAATCACAACAACATACATTAAATAGCTTTAGTGCTGGTGATGTTTTGTTTTATAAATAATAATTTAAAAGGTTGTTACTGCATAATGAGCATTTGCTAGGAGCTGTTTGGGCTGGTGAGAGTGAGCAAGCATCGTTTTGCCATCACTGTTCTCACACACACGCACACACAATCAGTGGGATTTACTGCAGTGATGCAATGGTTATAATCTTTACAAGGTCATTATAAGGTTGCATGATATACGTGGACATATGTGCAGTTCATATGAATTACCGGATCTGCAATAACTACCAGCGTTCGTGGTAATGACATAAAAATTCACAAATGGGGCATTCAACGTTCACATGCAATATTCATGCTCAACGTGACTGCAGTAGAGAGGAAGACTGGGTCTACACTCACAGCTCATATACTGATAAAAGGGGTCCTCATTCTAATTCTTCATGATCTGACCCTTAAAATGGTGAAGGAGCATACCCACAAGGTGTAATCAATGAACTCAATCAGTCAATCAAACCCTCCTTCACTAGCAGCATCTGGTCAAGGATGCCATCTATGTCACAATTCCTTGATTAAATTTGAGTACTCGATTTTAAAAAATCCTCGAATTGCAATTTACCCATGTCGAGTAACTGGCAAAATACAGGAAGTGGTGGATTCCACAGACGAGAATCCATGAACCACATTATGAGACCATTTTCTAAGGCTGCACAATGGCTGCACTATGTACTAAACCAATTAAAACCCATACAACAGCATAGTACTATTGTGAATTCACAAAGGCTGCTATTCAGTTAAATAAATATATGCACTGTGGGTTTAATATATATATTCACTTTAATTATTTACATGCTTTTAGGTTACATACGTCTCATAGCGGCTCCGTTCACTGTAAATGCTGCTCCACCCACACAAACTGTTATCATTTAAATGCGTGGTGCGTGTCTCAAACTTATAATGTTCATCTGGGAACAAGATTTGTAAGGTAAATCATTTATAAACCTATGCCAACACAGGAGAATACATCAATATGTTTCTAAATATTCAAACGAACTGTTAAATAAAAAAAAAAACTAAAAATTAAAGTTTAAACCCTCACGTGGAGTTTGCATGTTTTGATGTCCACATATTCTTGTTCAAGAAATTACAGTGGCTGTAGCATTTCTAGCATAAAGAAGTGGCCAAATATTTAAAAATCATGTGGACATTTGAATTAAATATAATTTGGCCAATATTAAACAAGGATTTGATCTGCTGTAAAGTGGGAGGCTGTGGAGCCCTCAGTAGGCATTTGTTATAATTTATAGTGTACTTAAAATGATTGTTTATATTATTGTAAAGAGGTTTTTGTTAAGGGAATAAGGATGTGGGCACCGGTGAATGTTCGACATAATACTTTAATCATAAAATAAACAAATAACAAAACGAAAATAAAGCGGCAGCCCCTCATGGACAACTGCTGCATATAAACATTATAAAACACAACATAAAGTTCAGGCCTGGTCTTCTCTCGTCTTGCACTGTCATCACTCCTCCTTTTATCCTTCCAGAGCTCCTCCATGAGACTCGAGGTCGGTGTGGTGTGCAGGTGATGCTCATTAGCACTCGCGGCACCGGCCTTGCTCCTTTTCCATGGCTCTTGGTCCAGCCCTGCTTGCCACATACCCCGATTGCTGTTCGAAGGCGGGGGGCACCCACCCCTCTGGGGGTGGCCATCATGGTGTCCACAGCACCTGGGGGTAAGGGCAGATGAGGCAAGAGAAAAGGAGACGGAAGGATGAGGAGAGACAGAGAATTGGGATCTGGGGAATTTAAAGGGCAAACACCTCAAACTCATTGTTGTGCTCCTCAAACCATTCCAGAACTATTTTTGCTTTGTGGCAGGGCGTATTATCCTGTTGAAAGAGGCCAGTGCCACCAGGAAAACCGTTTCCATGAAAGGGTGTACATGGTCTGCAACAATGCTTAGGTAGGTGGTACGTGTCAAAGTAACATCCACATGGATGACAGGACCCAAGGTTTCCCAGCAGAACATTGCCCAAAGCATCACACTGCCCCTGCCGGCTTGCCTTCTTCCCATAGTGCATCCTGGTGAATGTGTTCCCCAGGTAAGCGATGCACATGCACCCGGCCATCCACGTGATGTAAAAGAAAACGTGATTCATCAGACCAGGCCACCTTACTCCATTGCTCCGTGGTCCAGTTCTGATGCTCATGTGCCCACTGTTGGCACTTTCGGCGGTGGACAGGGGTCAGCATTGGCACCCTGACTGGTCTGTGGCTATGCAGCCCCATAAACAACAAACTGCCATGCACTGTGTATTCTGACACCTTTCTAACAGAACCAGCATTAACTTCTTGAGCAATTTGAGCTACAGTAGCTCATCTAATGGATTGGACCACACGGGCCAGTCTTCGTTCCCCATGTGCATCAGTGACCCTTGGCCACCCATGACCCTGTCGCCGGTTTACCACTGTCTTGATAGATACTGACCACTGCAGTTTTGGAGATGCCCTGACCCAGTCATCTAGGCATAACAATTTGGCCCTTGTCAAACTCGCTCAAATCCTTATACTTGCCCATTTTTCCTGCTTCTAACACATCAACTTTAAAGACAAAATGTTTACTTGCTGCCTAATATATTACTAACAGGTGCCGTGATGAAGAGATAATCAGTGTTATTCACTTCACCTGCCAGTGGTCATAATGTTATGCCTGATCGGTGTAAATAAGCACTAACACACACAAGATAAATACGATAACCAACAAAGACAAATGTAATCACAGGGCTTTATGTGCCAAGACAAACACAGGCAACTAAACAAGACAGAGGTGTAAATCATAGGTAACCGTAATAACAAACAAGGATAAGTAACCAAGAAGACAGAACTAAACTGCAATGAAGCACAAGAAACGGAAACACAGAAACAAAAAGACAACTAAACCAAACATAACCCTGACAAGATGTAGACAGGAAAAGTTATAACAAATAAAACTTTAATTTAATTGTCATGTTTTACTGTTTTGTCCATGGTTTTGTTGTCTGGCTTACATGATTTAGTATTTCATGCCTATTCTGAACTGCTGTATGTTATGTATATACAGTATTTACTTGCATATTATGACTGAGGAAGAACCTGGATGCATTTCTGCACAGGAGCTGTTAATTGGTCCCTTAATTTTCAATATATCTGTTTTAAGGAATGGCCTTTGACTTCAGGACTTTTTTTTTTTTTCCTTCGGTTGCTACAAAAAAACTCATAGAGACACATTTAGGGTGTTTGTTGGATGTGAACATAATTGTCATCCTGAATATGCCTCAGCTCCCTACTGCATAATTTATTTGCCAGGACTCCTTCCTTCCTTGATCTATTTATAAACACCAGTCTTTGTTCATTACTCAACTCTCTTGTGTGCACACACACACATACACACACACACACACACACACACACACACACACACACACACACACACACACACAGAGTACAGTATGTCTTTCTCGAAAACATCCAACCTTTTCTTTCTTTCTTTCTTTCTTAAAAATCTTAAAAATCACAGGCTGTAATTAACCACTATAGAGTGCAACAGTGCCCATCCACTTTTTCAGGGGCCTTGGTTCCCATTCATTTTTCCCATGG
The DNA here is from genome assembly GCF_019924925.1 of Ctenopharyngodon idella. NCBI lineage: Eukaryota > Metazoa > Chordata > Actinopteri > Cypriniformes > Xenocyprididae > Ctenopharyngodon > Ctenopharyngodon idella. The sequence goes on from NC_067227.1 coordinate 8,519,350, forward strand.
GTATTTTTAAGAAGCCACACACTTTGATTTAAGGCAAAAAGTATTTGAAAATCAGACAAAAAGACAAAGGTACAGGACTGTGTACTTAAAGGCTTTAAAGGTCAGTCAGCTCTGAGTCAGTAAGGCATGGCCAAAGCCAGCTTATAGTACTTAAACAGCTGTAATTTAGCATTTATTAGACAGAAGCAGTCAAGCAACAAGAGGATCTACATACTATAAGTGTTTTTGTGACTTTTGTAGTTTGATTTTAGTGCTGTGTCATTGCTAGTAAAGTTTGTTTACTGTATTCACGTGGCAAGTCGCGTTTGTTCTCGTTTCGCTCTGAGTCAGTAAGTCGTGGCCTGCTGAACTAATTAACGTTGTATCAAGTGGGTATAAAGCTGTGTAGTATACTGCGGCAGTGGACGTGGCAGCTCTCGTGTGAAGCCCTCATCGTGTGAAGACCAAAGAGTGTAAAGACCAGCGACTCTACCTGCGCGACTCCACGGAGCAAGGACACCGACAAGGCACTTGAGTATTGCTCTTTTCTTTTTCCTTCTTTCCTTCCTCTTTTATACCGTTTGTTCTTGTCTGTCTATCTTGCGACCTGTTTTAGAAATGTGCTTCCAAATTCCCACTATTACTAACACTCGTAAATCGCGTGCCACACGTTGGAGGCAGTGCAATCATAACAACCTGCGTATTTTACCCATGTCATCTATTACATTACTTTCAATTTCTATTGGTCTCTGGTATTGTCAATCTGCTGTAAACAAAGCAAACTTCATTACATCTAATGCTACTTATTCAGGTCTCCATCTCATGGCTCTGACTGAGACATGGATCAAACCAGAGGACACTGCCACACCGGCAGCCCTCTCCTCTAATTTCACTTTCTCTCACACCCCACGCCAAATTGGAAGGGGTGGTGGTACTGGTCTACTTATGTCCAATGAATGGAAGTTCAATCCTTCACCATCTCTCTGTGACAATAGCTCATTTGAATCACATGCAATTACCATCACCTACCCTGTTTAAATCCATGTTGTAGTGCTTTATCGTCCCCCAGGTCAGCTAGGTAACTTCTTGGAGGAGATAGATGTGTTACTCTCATCCTTCCCTGAGGATGGTACTCCTCCGCTAGTACTTGGAAATTTCAACATCCATCTAGACAAACCTCAGCCTACTGACTTCCACACTCTGCTTGCCTCATTTGATCTCAAGCGAGTGTCTACTATAGCTACCCACAAATCAGGTAACCAATTGGACCTCATCTACACATGCTGCTGCTCCACTACACACCTCAGACCATTTCCTCATCACTGTTAACTTCAACCTGACCTCTAACTCAACACACACTCCACCACGTTACTTTTTGGCGAAACCCTCACTCGCTCTCACCTTCCCACCTATCCTCTTTGGCCTCATCCACACTTCTTCCCCCTAATCAGTTCTCATCATTGGACACTAACAATGCTACTGACACTCTTTGCACCACTCTAACATCTTGCTTAGATGTCTTCTGCCCCCTCTCATCCAGACCAGCCCACGCCACCCCCTCTGCCCCCTGGCTATGCGATGTTCTCCGTGAGCATCGGTCTAGACTCAGGGCTGCAGAGAGGAAGTGGCGCAAATCTAAAGATCCTACTGATCTTAGCTTCTATCAGTCACTCCTTTCTTCTTTCTCTATGAATGTCTCCAATGCTAAAACCACATACTATCACAATAAAATTAACAATTCTACTGATTCCCGCACACTTTTCAAAACATTCTCTTCTCTTCTTTGCCCTCCTCCCCTCCCTCCCACATCAGCTCTTACAGCTGATGACTTTGCCACATTCTTCACACATAAAATAACAACCATCAGCGGCCAATTCTCTACAACACATACTGACAATAACATCTTAACGGAAAACACACATATTCTCCTCTCCTTCTCTATGCTCTCTGAGGCAGATGTTTCCAAACTCATCCTTTCCAATCACCCTACTACCTGTCCGCTTGACCCTATCCCCACTCATCTTCTTCAGGCCATCTCCTTCTCAATTGTACCTGCACTCACTCACATGATCAATTCTTCTCTTCACACTGGTACATTTTCCACAGCTTTTAAGCAGGCTAGGATTACCCCACTGCTTAAAAAACCTGCTCTGAATCCAGCACTTTTAGAAAACTATAGACCGGTATCCCTTCTTCCATTCATTGCGAAGACACTTGAGAGAGTTGTGTTCAACCAACTGTCTACTTATCTCACACAGAACAACCTCCTTGACAACAACCAGTCTGGCTTCAAGAGTGGCCACTCAACTGAGACAGCCCTGCTCTCAGTTACTGAAGCCCTGAGACTGGCATGAGCAACTTCAAAATCATCAGTACTCATCTTGCTGGATCTGTCTGCTGATTTTGACACAGTTAACCACAAGATCCTCCTGTCAACCCTCATGTCGAAGGGCATCTCAGGAACCACACTCCAGTGGTTCAAGTCTTACCTCTTAGGTAGGTCCTTCAGGGTATCTTGGTGAGGTGAGGTGTCCAAGTTGCATCATCTTGCTACTGGGCTTAGTGCTTGGACCACTTCTCTTCTCCATCAACATGTCATCACTAGGATCTGTCATTCAGGAACACGGTTTTTCCTATCACTGTTATGCTGATGACACACAACTCTACCTCTCATTCCAACCAGATGATCTGACGGTTGCTGGTCGCATCGCAGCCTGCCTGACAGCCATTTCTGCCTGGATGTGAAGGACCACCACCTTCAACTCAACCTTGCAAAAACGGAACTGCTTGTGGTCGGTTCCAACCCGACACTTCATCATAACCTTTCCATTCAACTTGGGTCGTCAACCATAACTCCTTCCAGGACAGCCAGGAACCTTGGTGTGGTGATGGATGATTGTTTAAGCTTCACAGATCATATCGCTACAACGGCCCGGTCCTGCAGATTTGCCTTCATTAAAAAATAAAGTTCATCCACTCTTCCTAATGTTGGGATCAGTCATCTTTATCGTTTAGACATGCGTTTGCCTCTCTCGCGCGAATTGCTGGGCGGGGCTAAACAGGTAGTGATGTAGAAGCAGGAGTTGATCTTCTTCTGCGGAGGCGGTCTTTAGCCATACTATTACGTAATAAAGTGGCACTTTCAAGAACCTGCCATTTTGGGAGATTGGCTTCAATATAAGCTGTTTTTAGACTAATGAGAAAGTTTTGAGATTTAATGATTTACAGGAATATATGTGTGTGTAAATGTGCAAAGATTTCAAGTCCTCACCTTTATTAATATAGTGCTTTATACAATAAAGATAGTTTCAAAGTAGCTTTACAGTGATTAACAGGAAAATAATGATTCAATGATGCGAACAGAATTCAACTCAAAAAAGCTCAAATAGCTCAAAAAAGCCAATAGTAAACAGTCATTATTCAGTTGAAATCAGTTCAGTGTTGATTTATTTTGATAACTGTGTAAAGTACATCAATTATGAAATGAGTTAAATTTAGCTATAAAGCAGCTCTGCAGAAAACAGTAATGTCATCATCCAGCTCAGTTCAGTTCTCATCCAATAGTGTCAGTGCAGTCAAATCAGTAATATTGCTGAATATTAAGTGTCCCCAACTAAGCAAGCCAGAGATAACAGTGGCAAGAAACCCAAACTCCATCAGGTGACAGAAATGGAGAAAAAATCCTTAGGAGAAACCAGGTTCAGTTCAGGGGCTAGGTCTCCCCTGGCCAACAAACAAACATGGTGTGATTATGATTCAGGCTGCATCACAAGTCAGAATCAGATTGTGAATCTGTAGCATTCAAAGCATATCAGCATATTTAAGTAGTCTCAGAGCATCATCCGCAGTGCTTCATTGGAGTGGACGGGTACTACAGAGCTCTTTCGCTGCGATTTGCATATGGTGATTCTGTAATTGGTGGAGATTTCTTTTCTGAATCATGGGTAAAGTTTTTCAACAGGAATTACTGTCTATTATTATAATGGTTATTAAACAACAGATTCTTAAATGTTTACATTTGGCCACGTTTTTAATTTTTGGTTACATCCTTAAAATACACCATAAATAATACGGCAAACTCAACTATAGACAAATGTAGACATGGATATATTGTTCGGATCACACTAATAGAAGACACAAAAATATTTTCTTTCTATTAGCATCGTAGAATAATCTGAACTGGCATCAGATCAGTCCTGTGAGGTATACAGTTAGAGACACATTTCCCAAAACAGCTTTTTAAAAACCCCACTATGAGTTAGTGACATGCTGTGTGATGTTTTGGTTTATGTATGCCTGTTCATTACTGCAAGATTATATGCATGCATGCTTTTTTCTTACTGTAACTTTCAATCGGCCTCTGTGTTTTATAATTCTGTTTTCTCTGTAGGTTTTATGTGAACACTGTTTCCTATTCATTTCTTTGTTCATGATTTATACATGCATTGCTAATGCTTCAAGCCTGCACTATGTCTGTCCTCCACTACAGTTAAAATCTCCCAAGGTCTTCTTTTGAGGGGTGATATAACTCTTAGGGAAACCGAAAGCCTGTGAGAAAACCCTCCATACTGTTGCTTTGGTACGAATCCTATGGAAGCTTATTTCTGCCATGGAATAAAAATGCTACTTACCTTCAGAATTAAAAGTCAGAATTGTGGGATATAAATTCACAATTACAGAAAAAAGTCAGAAATGTGAGATAAAAAGTCGCAATTAACTTTTTTATTTTTATTCCATGGCGGAAACAAACAAACAATAAAAACAGAACTGTTAGATGTAAACTAAAAATCCTGAGAAGAAAGTTCAGAACTGCGAGATGAAGCACCTCTACAAACTAAGTATGACTCAAATGGCTTAGAAAATGCACAACGATCCTGTTTATTTTGTGATCATCAGCCTTCTAGATTTAGAAAAAGTTGATGTTAGAAACAAGACACTCGATATACATAATATTCATTACAATAAATGTCTGTATTATCAAAATGCAAATGCTAACAAATTATATCAGATTATAAATTGTCACTGATTCCTAATAAGATGGGTGGTTTGTGTGATTCACAAGAACATCATTGATTTTGAAAATGATGTAAATAGCTTGAGTCAAAAGGTCATTAACAGAGGTCAAATATTTCCTTAGACCCAAACAGAACACATACATTCTTAAAAATAGAGGTTCTTTAAAGGCATTGATGGTTCCATGAAGAATTTTTAACATCCATGGAACCTTTCCAAGGCACAAAAGGTTATTTAATGGAAAAAGTTCTTCAGATTATTAAACTATTCATCACACTAAGAAAAAAAAAAAAAAGTTATTTTAAGAACTGTTAACATTTAAGGTTCTTTAAAATCAAAAATAGTTCTATTGCATTGCTATGAAAACCCCCTTTTGGAACCAATATTTTTAAGAGTGTAGTATAGACAATCTTATCCCAACACTTTTTATCTTGTTTAGAGGCATTTAATATTCATTAGATTGATCAAACTTCAATAGATAAATATTCCAAATTAATTTGGAAGATGTTTAAAGCAAATTTAAGGTATACGTTTTTATAGCAGCATATGTTCCTTGGAAACTGAACCCATGACCTTGCTGTTGCTTGCCTACGGAAACAAAAAAAACAGAAACAAAAAAATTGTATGAGCTCACATGATGAGTTCAATGATCGATGGATCGTATTGAATTAAGTGTCAGGGTAAGTCATGGATACATGCTGCCATGTTGATTCAGGCATCAGTGAATGAAAATCACATTTCAGAGTGATCTCCCAAATACACATGCACAAATCCTTGCCAATAACTAAGCAGCACACTTAGCAGTTTTTTTCTTTGCAACAGATAACACTTAATTTAAGGTCAGAGTACCTGCAAGAGTGGAATGAAAGATTCAATATGCCCTTGACATCCTCCAGGGGTGCATTCAGGACAGGCTCAATTTCTCTTTCTGTCTTTTCTTTTAAATCGTTGCTCCTCTCTCTCTCTAGCTGCTCATAAATCTCAGCAGTTCTCGCTGCAGTGCCAATAACGGTTGCAGACTGAGGTTATAGCAAAAGGTGAAGTCAATATGTTCTGTGCTGTTTTTACCCCCAGTAAGTAGATTGTACCCAATAAAATGAATATGTTCTGCAGCTACGATCATACCTGTATTGTAAAGAACTGTACAGACAGGTTATTATAACATATAGACACCAAAAGCGCATATCCAAACCCAAACTCACACAATGTAAATATAATTGGATTTTAGCATTAACATAATTTAAACTAGGTCAGGGCTCTGTGTGGGCCAGTCAAGTTCTTCCACACCAAACTCATCCAACCATGTATTTATGAATCTGATTTGTGCACTGGGGCACAATTATGCTGGAATAGAAAAGGGCTTTCCCCAAACTGTTCCCCCAAAGTTGGAAGCATAGCATTGTCCAAAATGTCTTGATATGCTGAAACATTATGATTTCCCTTCACTGGAAGTAAGGAGCCTAGACAAACCTCTGAAAAACAGCCCCATATCTTTATCCCTCCTCCACCAAACTTTAAATTTGGCATAATGCAGTCAGGTAGGTAACGTTCTCCTGGCATCCGCCTAACCCAGACTCACCCATCAGACTGCTAAACAGGGAAGCGTGAATTGTCACTTAACAGAACATGTTTCCACTGGCGTGCTTTACACCACTCCATCTGAATCTTTGCATTGTACTTGGTGGTTTGTGGCTTGCATGCAGCTGCTCGGCCATGGAAACCCATTCCATGAAGCTCCCGCCGCACAGTTTTTGTGCTGGTATTAATACCAGTGGAAGTTTGGAACTCTTCAGCAATGGAATCAGCAGAGCATTGGCGACTTTTACGCGCTATGCGCCTCAGCACTCGGTGACCCCGACTTTATGTAGTCTTCTGCTTCGTGGACATTTGTTATTATTATCAATGTTGAATATAAATATAAATATAAATATAAATGTTGTGTAACAATGTAAACGTCTTTACTGAAACTTTTGATCAATTTAATGCATCTTTCCTGAATAAAAGTATTAATCATTTATATAAATAATTTCTTTAAAAAAAAAAAAAAAACATACTGACCCAAAATGCTTTAATGATAGTGTATATAATATCAATGATTCTACACTGTAAAAAATATCACCTTGGTTTTACTCAAAAAACTATTTGCATCAGATTTCTAAATATTTTGAACTAATTTGTGTATGACCAAATAGACTTTACAAGTCTTCAACATGCACCCTTAGGTAATTTCAACTCAATTCAAATACTCACAACTCAAATACTTTGTGTAGCAGAAACATAATTCAACTGAGTAAGCACCAATGAAATTAGTTGTAAAAAAACTCAAGTGAATACACTTTGGTACAACATGCATTAGTTCTATTTCACTATATGTAATAAGCAGTATGCAGTAGAGATGAACCAAAATACTGCCATAAACAGCTCATTGAGTAAAGCATTTCACATTATGCACTGTGTGTACACTGTAAAAATTCAAAAGTTGAGAAAACTTAAATGTTTAAGGCAACCAGCTGCAGGAGATTTTTGCGTTTTCTCAACTTGTCGTAAATTGAACTTGTTATACAAGTTGAGAAAACTCAAAAATCTCCTCCAGCTGGTTTCCTTAAACTTTTAAGTTTTCTCAACTTTAATTTTTTACAGTGTACCTGTTGTCAGCCTAATGTTAGGCTAAGTCCCAACTTAATAGAACATTAAACAATAATAACAAGCCTTCTTCTTTATTTATATTGCTTAAAAACACATGAAGATAAATAAATTCAACATTTTCTTTTCCAATTAAATCCAATGCAAAGCATTCTGGGAACTAGAAATCTTACCCCCAGTAGGTAGATTGTACACAATAAAATTAAGTTGTGACAAAATGTTTATTTAAATATAATATTGAACAAGCAGCAAACATCCTCATTTTGAGTGAGTGCTTCCATTTAGCAAAACTAAAAAAATCCATGACTTTTTTCCAGACAATGAAATAAATAAAGACAAGATTACAGAAAGATGCGAGCAGCGCATCGCAATGCGTCAAAAGCAAGAAATGCGGTGGATGCAATGTAGCACGATGAGCAAGTAAATGAATACATGCCTTGTAGTATGTCTTGTAGTATACCTGAGGTAATACACGCGGTTGTGAAGCTTCCAACATCAGAACTAATGGATTTGGAAAGTTTGCTTTGATGCTTTCAGTGTAGTCCACCTCAAGCTGTTGTGGTGCAGTGCGAAACAACAACAACAACAGTCAAGCCTTTTGTAGACAACGCTGTTATAAAATTACCCTAATATATGAAATATGAAAAAAAAGATACATTTGTTGCAATATGGAAAAATATGTCATCAGCGTGTGAAAAGGGTTCATTGGATCAGCCAAATCCAGCAGTAAATATTTTAATAAATATAACTTAAATAGTATGTTGGAAATGCACGTCTACAAACCCTTGTCTAGATTACTCAGGACAAGAAGTGCGATATATAATTATACAAAATATGTTTTTGCTACAAATCCAAATTAAGTGAGCTACTCAAATTATCCAAGTAAAAAACAAAGATTTATTTGTAAAAAAAAAAATGATTTTTTTTATGTTACACTTAAAGCCTCAATGATTCATTTTTATCAGTGTATAATGGTACTGTAATCATGTCAAATGTACCTACGTCTGATTATGAGTCCTTTACTTAAACATTTACTTATTTACTTAAAATATTTATAAGCTTAATATAATTATCATCCATGTAAACCTCTAAAAGGCTTTGAAGCCAAATCATGACATCATGAGATTCAGACAGTTCTTGGAATTCCATCTTGTCCTTTGGCATTTCACTTTACGCAATATCAGTTAATGATAACCAGAGAGCACTTTGTGAATGATCGTCACCGGAAAGGTCATTTTCTGCCCCCGATTTTAATCTTCACCCCAGTACAGCTGCTGGTGAACCTAGTGCTTTCTATAATCCCAGTACACAGGAAATGTCCTTGGTTGTCCTGAGGCTAAATGGACAGTTCAGTTCAATTCCATTAAAACTCTGGCTAGCCTTGATTAAAAAATGAGAATCCCAAACTGGTAAGCACAAAGCAAATGTACAATGAAGGATACTGTAGCTTATTAGGAACTCATATCCATGTCTTATGCTGTGAAATCGAGCGAGATGACTCTTACATTCTTGTTTCATTTTTAGCTGAAATGAAAAAGCAAATTGCAACATTTCTCTATGGCCTTAATCTGTGGATTAGGTCAGCTTTTGCAGTCTGTGAGGGTTGTGTGTATATGTGTATGCGTAAAGATGGGAGGTGCCCCCTGGGTTAAGCGCTAAAGCCGCTTGGCTCAGATGAAAATGGTATTCTGGATGCCAATCATGGCAGGAATTTCAGATTCCAGCAAACATGAGGAGGTCGGTCCACATCTGGACCACGCCTTTCAGTTTGCACAGCACATAAGATCTTTGCTGATTCGGGAAGCAGAAAATATTTTGTCAGCCTTGCTTCTGTGACTATTAGAAGATTTCAGCTTCTGGTATTATTTGAAAGTTTCTGATAAATGAGAATAGCCTGTCCATAAATAACGTTGACTGGCCTTGTAAAAAAAAAGGAGTGTGCTTAATTGTATTGAATGTGCACTTGTAGTGTACTTCAAATCTTAAAGTATATTAAAAAAACTGTACTTGCAGTATTTTATTAATGAAATAAATAGCCACTTAAGTATACTAAATGAGAGTACACTTCATGTTTCTTAACGCACTTAAGTATACTTTTAAAAAATGCACTTTGCATTTATGTCAGATCTTATTGCCTAGTTTCAATAGAACTATATTTGAGATTGCCATAAATGCTTGTCAGTGCATTCGGCAGTACGCTTCATATTTCAATGACACTAGAAGTAATTATGAAATAATACATAGATGTACTTAAGTCCTACTTGCGTTGGTCAAAAAAGTACTCAAGTTCAAATAATTGTATTAAATATAAATTTAAACTATAGTACAGTACATTTTCATTTAATATGCAATTAAGTATCCAAAAACATTACATTCAGTTCATACTCAAGTATGTTCTTTTAAAGTATATTATTTCTTTAAGAAGTAGCCTACTCTTTTTAAAAGACTTCTTAAGTGTACTTTTTTTTCTTTTTTTTTTTTACAAGGGTGCAATTGATCAATATGAGGAAATATTAGCATTGTCAAACATAATTAACATTCTTATTTTTCTAAGACTAAACATCTTCACATAATTACCAGAGCATTTGCCAAATATTATTAAAGACCCCTAAATTGTGTTAACTCATTATTTTGAGGTATTTGATGCCTAATTGGGTGAAATGGTGCAGTGACTGTGAAATATAATGCAGTTTTCAATTGATATTTTGGGCTCTTCCTAGAGAGAGATATAACTTTTTTCTTTTTTAATTTTTAATTTGAGCTTTTTCTAAAAAACTAAGACCATGGACATGCAAACAAACAGCATTATACTTTTTTTTGACAAGGATTTAGGCAAACATACAATATTTTTTTTAGTTTTTTTCTCCAGCCATGATATTAGAACCATATCCAGAAATATGTCTTTACACTTCAAAAATATAGACAGATATGAGAGCAGATTCCTTAATCACAGAGAAATCTTCAGAGTTCAGAAACATTTTCTGGGGCTACTGATGCTAAAAATAGCAGAAATGCCGCACTTAAATGCTTTTAGGAGAAAAAGTGCCAGTCTCAGTGGAGATTCACTGCATGAATACAGCCAAGCCAGCATGTTCTGATACTTCTCAAAATCTCCTCTTCTTCACTCTGGACCTTGGTACCACATATCTGTAGAAGGTTCTTTGATTCATGTTTTTTTTTCTCTGATTCTCTCTGTCTCTCTTATTTAGTTTAAATAGCATATTTATTTGGTAGAACATTTGTCAATTTTTAATACATTTAATTAAAAATCAGCATTTTAAATTATAAAATTCAAATTTAAGAACATTTCAGTACACATTCCTCCTTATGTTTTAAAGACTTGAGCTGCATGAACTCCGCTTGATCTGATAATCAAGTTATTCATATAGATATATTTATTATTCATTATATTTATTATTATTCAAGTGAGGTTTCTTTCTTTAAACTTGTTCAAAACTTTTATATTTCTAGGTTTAAATTAGATTTTGAATTCAATGTGGTTTTATACTTTTAGACTCTACTGTACATGCACATATGATATATTTTACATGTTTATAAAAACATTTAATGCTTGTTCCGAAGCCCCATATTTCTATACATACTTTGTTCTCCCCAGCTTCACACAGTAGCTTTTATCCATCAATGTTTCTTTTTTCCCCCCTCTCTGACTCTGAGCAGATCCGTAAGTGCATTCTATCATTTATGTGTCCAACCATTTGTGTTCCTTGTTCCTGTGTGCACTTTCTCACCATCCTGCACTTTGGAAAAAAACCTTTAAAATCTCCCATACCTTAATTTATTCTCTGTATTTATAGAAAGCTCTCAGAAAGGAAGACTCAGTGGAGTTTACCTCTGAGGTCAGAAGGAAAGTGTGTATAAAAGACAGCAGAAAGCAAGATTTCTACATCACTTACTCTCACAAGCATTCCAGAACCTGTAGCATGACATAGAGCCTGTAAAAGCCTTTGGCAATTATTCCTTACATGGCTTTTGCCTCCATAAGTATTTCATCACATATAGAAACATTATGGTAGAACGTCGAGGTGTTTGATTGATGTTTTTCATGAAATGACAGAGTTAAAATATCGAACCCAGTTTTCTAGAAAAGAAAGGCAAAACTCGGTTCACATGGTTCAGTTAACATTAGTTAATTCATTAGGTATCCTGAATGAACAAAAAACAATTTTAAATAAACAAATGATATGTATACAATGTAGGGGTATGTACATAAATACAAATACATGCAATGTAATGGTGCATGTATTTGTCTCGAACCGCCACGGTACAGACATCACGGTTCGGTGCATACAGTCAGATGACGAATACAGTCAGTCAGAGGCGATCCACACTCCAATCCAGAAGGGGGCGCACGCAGTAATGCAACACTGTTTGCTAACTGCCACAACAGGAAAAAGAGCAGAAGAAGAAGAGATGATCTATGCACCAACCCAAAATGAGAATGGCGACTAAAGTGCTTGCTAGTAGCCTATACAGTGAGTTTCGATTAATTTTTGTGAGGCGCTCCACAAACTTCATGGAAAGGAAACCGGGACAGTAGAAAGTGGCATTGTTTTTGTTTTCTTTATTTTACAAAAGCACCATGTTTTGTTTTTATTGTGAGTGTTTCAAATGATGTCTTACTCTTATCTGTATGACCATAAATGATTGAGTTTTATAATGAGGCAAAATCATTTGGCATTGTGCAGACCAACATGCTAACACAAATCAGATGACTATCATCCAGATGTGCCAATCACCGGAGCTAGGCAAAAAAACACTACAGAAATGCCAAAACTAATCTTTGCACAAGTTTTATTTTTCATTATTCTATTTATTTTGTACTTTTGTAACACAAGAGTTGCTTTTCAGTTTTGTAGCTGATTGTGACCAAATACCTTTTGTTTTTTATCAGCCCTACAAAAAATATGACCTATGCAAGAATGCATTCTGTTTACTGCTTAGAGCTTAATACACTAAAGGAGGCTGTACTGTACCAACTACTTCAGAGGAGACTAAATGCCACTAGGTGGGACAACCTAATTAGCACTGCTGTCTGTTCAAAATAAATGAAAATAGCCTAGCACTGGGGATTTGTAGCTTTTTCCTGTTGTACCACACTCGTATCGAACCGTGATTTTATCATATAAAATTATAATTATGTTTAATTATGTTTATAATTATAATAATTTTTAAAGTGCATTTTAAAATATTTAAAAAAATAATTTAATTATTTCATATAAGCTATTGGCATTTTTGTAAAGTTTTACCAGAAAATAAAATCCTAAACCATTTTTTTTTTTTTTTTACAATATTTATTCATGTATGTTAATAATTTAAAAATATACTATTGTTCATAGCTGTCACATTGTCGGCAAGGGAAGTGGAGCAGAGGATCTAAATTGCAGCAGTTGTAGTTTATTTACAAAGACAAAGAAGGACATCCAGAATACAAAAATCAGTGTGACAGCTTCAAACATGTAAAGGCAATACGGGACAAAGAGAATAACAAAAAATTAAATACATGGGCTTAAATACATGGCTAAACGAGGAACCAAACAAGACTCAGGTGAACATAATCAATTAACCAATGAGTAACTATAGAAACCAACTAGAAACTGTAACAAAGGGAACAGGAACTAAACACAATAAGGGAACATGGGAACCAAAGGAAAAACAATATAAGAGTCTACACATAGAACTTAAACATTACAGTATACTCACCCTCTCAAAAGGATCCTCGCACTGTAACAGATGGTCTAACAGTGAAGGGAGGGATGTAGTTTTGGTGGTGGACAGGGACCTGGAGGAGCCGGTTAAGGGAGAGATCAAGGAGGAGATGATGGATGGAGGAGCCTGGTGAGCGACCCAGGGCAGTGTTCAAATGAAGGCCCACGGTGGAACCAATGGAGGAAGGAGCCAGGGTGAAGCCTCGGCAGTGAGTCCTGCTGGAACCAAGGGGACTTCGGATGGAGGTGGAGACAAAAACCCAGGGTGAAGCCGATAGACAGTAGGGCCAAGGAGGAACTGCACACTCACGGGACAACCAGGGCGGAGCCGGTGTGAGTGAAGACAACGGTGGAGCCAGAAGGAAGGAGGAGCCCGGTGGAGCGACGAGATGTATCCAGAGGCCAGAAGTCTGTGGCGCAACCAGGGTGATGACTGACCAAGGCATAGCCAGAGGGGCGAAGGATCGCGGTGAAGCCTGAGGGATGACGGACCATGGTGGAGCCGAGGGAGCGTGGAGACAATAGGTCGACAGGCCTGAGGTGGAGCTAGGGGATTCTCACATCAAGGTGGAGCTGGATACTGGTAAGCCCAAGGCAGATCCGAGTTGGATGGGGCCACCAAATGAGAAGCCAAGTGGCTAAAGGGAGCCAGCAGGGGTGGTACCAAGGAACTGTATGGAATCAGCAGAGGAGGATTGAGTGGGAGGCTGGGCAGGACCAACGCAATGAAGGAAACTTGAGGTTGGGTGTGACCAATGGCAATGATTGAGACTTGGGGCTGGACAGGACCAGCAGCAACAAAGGAGACTTGGGCAGCTCCAGCAGTGGAGACAGGACTTCAAAGTAGGAGGGAATCAGGGAATTCAGGAACTTATACAAGGACTCCCTCAGGGATGAACATAGATACTGGCTCACACACCTGCATGGTCAGATTCGGCTGACTTTGGGTCTGCAGCGGGCTGTGGCTCTGGGTCCTATCCGGGCATGGCATGGTTGGTATTCTCGGGCAAGGGGTATAAAGGCTGCTGCTAGATCCATGTGTGGTCCTGTATTTTATCACGGTGCAGGCAAGGGAAGAGGAGCTAAGGATCTAAATTGCAGCAGTTTCAAAGACAAAGGTCAAATAAGGCAATCCAGAAGGCAAAATCATCATAACATCTTCACACATGTAAAGACAATACAGGACATTGAGAAGAACCAAAGTGAGGGCTTAAATCACCATCTAAAACAAATACTAGCAACAAGCTGTGCTGCTTTTTTTCAGCATTGAAGGGCAAAAATAGGAATATCTCTAGTTTTCAGACTTGCAAATTAGCAACCAGCCAGAACAGATTATCAACAGCATAGCAACACCTTTACAACCATACAGAACACCCTAGCAACCACATAACAACACGTTTTAAAACCACTCTGCAACCTTAGCAATGACCTAGCAACCAGCCATTACACCCTTGCACAAACACTATTCGCATTTTCCTAAAAAAAAAAAAAAAATCCGCATTACAGCTCTTTTTGGTAGTGAATTCTCAAGAAAAACATCCACCTGAGAATGAAAATCTTATTACACTTATTAACACTTATTTCTGATATGAACACAGTTTGACATGGTGATGTCATAGAAAATGCAACAGAAAGCATGGTAAAGGTAAGCAAAGGCAAATCCTGATCACTGCATTGTGAATATAATGGTGAGGCACAGGCAGCCTGTGGATACACAGTGGAGAGAGAAGCAGAGAGACGACATGCAGTGTGAGTGTTTGAGAGAAAAAAAAAAGTGCTCTTAAGCATTCCATCATTTACGTCCCTGCAGCCTCTCTGTCCCCCCAACCCCTCCTCCTAGAGAGAGAGAGAGTCAATACGCAAGGCAGCAAACGGCAAGAGAGGACTCCAGTCTGCTGAAGCACAGCACTGCTCGCTTTCTTGAGAGGAGAGAGGCAGAGAACCACTAGCCTTCTCCTCCATCCGTGTGTGTGCTCGCGTGAGGCTGGTGGACACAGCAGCATTGTTAGCATTAGCAGGGGATCTGTGCTCGATCTTCCAAAATGCTCAACAACCTCACTGAATGCGAAGAGGGAGATGGGGGACCCAACAGTCAGGGTGAGTGGTCTGATCCTGCAATTGGGAGTGTGTGTGTGTGTGTGTGTGCGCAGATGATGAGCAAATGTGCCTTTTTACCGGTCACTGGTTATGATACCAGTTCAAGCTGTAGTGTGTGTGTAATAGAGACCAATCATGCACCAATGACTAATAGCTGCTTGTGAGTGTGTGTGGGGGAGATACAAGACAGTATACGAGTGCAAATAATCTTGTACTATCATAATCAATGATGCTTGTGTGTGTGTGTGTTTGTGTGTGTGTGTGTGTGTGTGTAAAGAAAAAGAAGAGAGGAAAGCTTTGAAGGAATGATATAATTGGGAATTCTTGAGTGTGTGTGTGTTGGTGTGTATGCAGCTTTGGCAAAGGCTCGTGCTGCAAGGTTGCTGTGAGGAGAATGATAATGCTTTCTGTTTCTGTCTGAGGAAGTACAGACAGCAGTGTGTGTGTGTGGATGGTCCAGTGTTGTCACCTCCTTGCACTCTAAGAAAAGTCAGTAAAGAAAGGCCTAATGTACAGTATTAATATAAAGGAATTTTTTCACAGGTGTTTATTTTGAATGTTGCAGTGCTTTTTGTTGTGTTGTAGGGTTAAAATTAACAAATGGTCCTGGCAAAAATTTACCAGTACCTTACTTCCATTTTTACCTCAGTTCTTTTTTTTTTTTTGCAATGTAACGGTCGACACAACCTGCCTCAATCAAGCTCTTTCTCTGTCTATCTGTTTGTTGCTTAATCTTATTTTGTTTCCACAGGCAGTGGATTTGGCTCCCTGTGTCTTAGATCCTCGAGAATAATTGGAATAATTGGAGCGTCTTAACAAAAGCAGACCTTTGGTGCATTTCATGTCGTAACCTCTTAAAAAGGGAAAGGGGGTCTCAGATGCAAGATCTCAGTTTCTAAAAGAGCTTCGTGCCTACAGGTACAGCTGCAGCCTGTGAGGAGGAATTAAATTAGCTTGTACCTGACCTCCTCTCACATGCATTCTTATCAACCCCCTGCAGTACAGCAGAAACTGCACTCATTATGAGTGACGAAACGTTTTGTGCATGCGTGTGTGTTATGCACTCGTATGTTACAAATGGCATCTGTTGAGGCAATTAAACGAACAGCTCCCTTATTAAATGCACCGTAGTACAAGTGTCATGATCGGATTGCAGTGGTTCTAGCAGAGACTCTGTCCGTGGTGCTGAAATTGATGCTGATTGAGCTGCTGGTATCAGCGGAGCTCTCCGCGGTTCTGAAACAGTCTGTGATTGCATGCATTATGAATGTACATCCATTCTGGGCCCTCTGTAACTGACGGACTGATCTGTTTTGTGTAGACATGAGTGGTGCTGGCTGCAGACTGCTGCATTATAGCTTTTGCTTCTTTTCAAAGGGTCTCTCTCTCTTCCTCTCTCTCTCTCTCTCTCTGCTTCGCTTCCTTCAAAGTCCAATGCTGCCCTGAATTTTCTCTCTCTCTTCCTCCCATCAGGGGGTAGGGACAGTACTGCAGTGGTGCTAATGCCTATTTGGTCATAAAATTTCATACTTGGTAGCCCACCAGATAAAACTGTCCCAAAACAGTCTTTTTCTGTCATTCTCATTTTCAGAGGAATACAAAGC
Source organism: Ctenopharyngodon idella (assembly GCF_019924925.1). Taxonomy (NCBI): domain Eukaryota; kingdom Metazoa; phylum Chordata; class Actinopteri; order Cypriniformes; family Xenocyprididae; genus Ctenopharyngodon; species Ctenopharyngodon idella. Next base: position 8,536,412 of record NC_067227.1, read on the forward strand.
AGACACAGTTCTCTCTTAAATTTAAACTCAAATACATCCAATATTGTTAATTAAATTCAAGTAGTTACATTTAAATAACTTTATATAGAATAAACACCAAGTACCACTTCATTGACACTGTGGTTGGTTGTTTAAAATGGAACTCACTATGTTAACTTGTGTAAGTAAGAAAGAAAGAAAGAACAATTATTTCAACCTTTTACTTATTAAACAAAACTTTAAAATAAAAACATTTTTTGTACCTGACTAATGCGCTTCGGGTGACCCGAGTTCGAGTCCCGACTCGTGGTCCTTTCCCGATCCCGCCCCCCTCTCTCTCTTCCACTTCGCTTCCTGTCTAATCACTGTCCTATCATAATAAAGGCAAAAATGCCAAAAATAAATCTTTAAAAAAAAAAAAGAAAGAAAAGCTATACATCAAAAAGCATAATTTTCTTGCAATCAAATTGACATAGAAATCATGGTTCGTTGTAAATAGGGGCTTTCACACCGGAGGAACCTTTTCATAGTTCCTAGAACTATTGGGTGAAGTACCCAGATTTTGCCATGTTCGCACCGCAGGAACTAGGAATGATTTTAATTCTAGGAACCCCTTTTGAGGGAACTAAATTAGCTCCTACTTCAGAGAAGGGTCTAAACCAGCACTGCGAGTGACGTGTCAGTGACGTGAGTGTACGTTGATTGGTCAAACGCATGTCAAAATCCGGCACCCGGCATTTTTAAAAAGCCGTGTGAACATATTTACTTCACAAACATGGAAAACTGTGATAACAGCATTTACCTGTTGTCTGCAGGGTTGTGTTCTTTTCTCCGCCTCGATGATATGTAATACTGAAAGTTGTCATAGGAGATTTCGTCTCTTAGCCCCACTTTTTGCTCTTTCAGTCGCGTAAATTATATGTTTACATTCCATCTCCATTATCACAAAATCCACGACACACAGCAAACTCAGCTCCGATCACGGTGTCTTCCATCCACCGGTTTTTAGCGTTTGTAAAAGCCGCGCTTAAAGGCACCGCTGTCAGCCCCTTCACAGTTCCTATTCCCGGTGAGAATGCAACCAGCAAAATGGCCCGGGGGAGAAATTAGTTCTCGGGGAACTAGCCTAGTGGCTAGTTCCTATAACTGAGTTCCTATAACTATTCAGTGCGAAAGCCCCTAATATGTTATTTTCTCAACACTATATGACAGCATCTCAAATCTTAAAATTCAAAGATTGACAGCTGTACTTTCAGTGGAGAGAATATCATTCTTTTGTGTAATGATTTGTCAGTTAACACCTAAGCTGCACTGTGTGAAATGCTGAATTCTCTTGTGGACAGCTAGGTTTGATAAACATACTATCATCATGTCGTTACCAGTATCAAACTTAAGCATTTTCACTGACAATGTTCATTACATAATGACAGTCACTATGACAGTGCAGTTACATCACTCAGAAAGTAGCCGGACACCCTAGGTGTTTTCTCTCAGTGGATAATGAGGTTTGGGATTTCTGATTGCATTATGGCACTGGTGATCTTTTGGCATTTGTTAGCAAGGAAGAAGGCTGGACTAGATTAGTTGAGAAATTGGATTCAAGGCAGAAGGAAATTGATTGTTGATTGACTTTTGAGGCACTACATAAAGAGCCTATCACATCACAGCTCCAAACTATACACAATTATGAAATGTGTCAAAGATATCATTGGTCTAAGAGGTTTTATTATACAAAAAATATTACTGTTGTTAATTAGAGATGGGTGGATTCATTTCATATACTGCGTTTTGATTACCATGAGCAATGTAAAAAGAGGAGCACAGAAAGATATATACAGTAAAAATATACAGTATCTCACAGAAGTGAGTACACCCCTCACATTTTTGTAAATATTTTATTATATCTTTTCATGTGACAACACTGAAGAAATGACACTTTGCTACAATGTAAAGTAGTAAGTGTACAGCTTGTATAACAGTGTAAATTTGCTGTCCCCTCAAAATAACTCAACACACAGCCATTAATGTCTAAACCGCTGTCCACAAAAGTGAGTACACCCCTAAGTGAAAATGTCTAAATTGGGCCCAAAGTGTCAATATTTTGTGTGGCCACCATTATTTTCCATCACTGCCTTAACCCTCTTGGGCATGGAGTTCACCAGAGCTTCACAGGTTGCCACTGGAGTCCTCTTCCACTCCTCCATGACGACATCACGGAGCTGGTGGATGTTAGAGACCTTGCGCTCCTCCACCTTCCGTTTGAGGATGCCCCACAGATGCTCAATAGGGTTTAGGTACCCTCAGCTTCTTTAGCAAGGCAGTGGTCATCTTGGAGGTGTGTTTGGGGTCGTTATTATGTTGGAATGCTGCCCTGTGGCCCAGTCTCTGAAGGGAGGGGATCATGCTCTGCTTCAGTATGTCACAGTACATGTTGCCATTCATGGTTCCCTCAATGAACTGTAGCTCCCCAGTGCCGGCAGCACTCATGCAGCCCCAGACCATGACACTCCCACCACCATGCTTGACTGTAGGTAAGACACACTTGTCTTTGTATTCCTCACCTGGTTGCCGCCACACACGCTTGACACCATCTGAACCAAATAAGTTTATCTTGGTCTCATCAGACCACAGGACATGGTTCCAGTAATCCATGTCCTTAGTCTGCTTGTCTTCAGCAAACTGTTTGCGGGCTTTCTTGTGCATCATCTTTAGAAGAGGCTTCCTTCTGGGACGACAGCCATGCAGACCAATTTGATGCAGTGTGCGGTGTATGTCTGAGCACTGACAGGCTGACCCCCCACCCCTTCAACCTCTGCAGCAATGCTGGCAGCACTCATACATCTATTTCCCAAACACAACCTCTGGATATGACACTGAGCACGTGCACTAAACTTCTTTGGTCGACCATGGAGAGGCCTGTTCTGAGTGGAACCTGTCCTGTTAAACCGCTGTATGGTTTTGGCCACCGTGCTGCAGCTCAGTTTCAGGGTCTTGGCAATCTTCTTATAGTCTACGCCATCTTTATGTAGAGCAACAATTCTTATTTTCAGATCCTCAGAGAGTTCTTTGCCATGAGGTGCCATGTTGAACTTCCAGTGACCAGTATGAGAGAGTGAGAGCGATAACACCAAATTTAACACACCTGCTCCCCATTCACACCTGAGACCTTGTAACACTAATGAGTCACATGAGGGAAGAAATAGAGAAAATGGCTAATTGGGCCCAATTTGGACATTTTCACTTAGGGGTGTACTCACTTTTGTTGCCAGCAGTTTAGACATTAATGGCTGTGTGTTGAGTTATTTTGAGGGGACAGCGAATTTGCACTGTTATACAAGCTGTACACTCACTACTTTACATTGTAGCAAAGTGTCATTTCTTCAGTGTTGTCACATGAAAAGATATAATAAAATATTTACAAAAATGTGAGGGGTGTACTCACTTCTGTGAGATACTGTATCCTCTGAATATGCAGAAAAGATGAGAGAGCATACAGTGATGGCTGTTTGTCCTTGTGGTGAAGTCTCAGGTCAAATGAACATCAGGCCAGATGGCATAGACCTGTTTTAACAGCCGCAGACACATGAAGACATTAAAACATAACAGGACCACCCTAAATTAGTAACATCTAGAGCACTAGCTGTCCTCAAAGACCAATCACACACTAACAGAACAAGAGAGAACTGTTTGTTCTTAAAGAGAGCCTATTATGTTTTCTTCATTTTCAACTTTCTTTAGTGTGTAATGTTGCTTTTTGAGCATGAAAAAAGGGAGTTATTCATTATATCAGTAAGCACTGTTTCTGAACTCCCTAAAATGCATCGATTGTAGTCTCGAGGTTTTTTCTGGGAATGTACACGTCACAAAATCCCCCACTTAAATAATTTCAACCCAAGGCATACGTGAAAAAGGGGCTAAGACTTGGTTGAGTTGCTTTAGTAGTGCGTTGCTCACATTTATGGTAAGAGGCGTGACATTTCTGAAACAATCTCAAAATGGTTTACCAATCACGATACATTAGTCCAGCTGACCAATCAGAGCACGTTGTTGTTTTTCAGAAGCAGGGGCTTCATAGAGACACGAACTAAACACAGCATTACTGACAGACTGGGAAGAGAGATGCAACAATGTAAAATAATGTTTTTGGAATATTCAATCATGAAAACCTATTCTAGTATACCCCCAAAAACAATATCAAGACTTTGTAAGGCATAAAATGGCCTCTTTAAGCAAGCTTAATTGCTCAGGCTTTGCTATAAGCATTGTTCTGTCATGTGTTCATATTTATGTCACGAACCAACTATTTTTTAGCTGATATGACCCTTAAAAATGATGTTCTTTGGTGTAACCTACAGTAAGGCATTCAAGTTAATTCAGTCAAGTAGAAAATATTTTGTCTTTTTAGGTTACCTTACAAAACATTTCTATGCAGGCAGACAGAGCCATCAACATAATACCATGACACACTCACTCTTTGAAAAAAAGGAGCTGCCAGAAGCTGTAAGTTATGTCAAAACATAGAGTATTCATAAAGTCGTAATACTCCACTTTTAAATAAACCATGACTATAAATTTAGTCATACATTCTGCTGTTTAAGGGCACCATACAATGTATATTCAGGATTGTCAACAGGCATGTAAAATCTCAGATATAACACTCCTTCATAAGACACAGAGGCTAATAAATACTATTACACTTTATTGCTGGTTAATTATAACTGCAGCATTGCCTGGATAAAGATACAGTACGGTTAGTGGATCAGCTTGATGTATTGTTTTAAACAACATGTCATGTGTCACCAACAGCTACACCTCTCAGCCAATCAAATCACAGCATCTAAAGCTTGTAGTGTGAGTGTGCCTGATTCACAAGCTGCCACAATCATGACAAGCAACAAAAAGACAATCAAAAAAAATATATTTCTTGTCAGCTCATTGTTTAGACAAGATCCATGCAGAGACTGTGTCGGATGTTTATTAACAAAAATATCTGGCTTAGCTCTGAGCTACTGCGCTCATCGACAAGTAGACTGTTGTGATAATTGGTTGCAGTTTATCTTTTAAGAACATTAGGTTGTGTATGTCATTTCAAAATTTCAGTTGTATTTATAGTGACTACTGTCTTTTATAGCAGCTTATTGTAATGCATTTGTGTTTTGTATGTTTTAGGCTTATGCACCATTCAGAAATGTGTGAGAATTAATGTTGTGTGAGTAATTTCCTTTTCCTGTCATTCCATTTAAAATTCCTAACTTGGCTAAGTATTGATTGGACTGTCAAAGGTTGAGACACATTATTACATAAAATTAAATGCAACATAACTCTTTCATAAGATGACACCATTCACATGTGATGTAATGAGTTCATATATAATTTGTAGAATAAACTTCACATTTCATTTTTAAATAGTAGGCAGCGTGGGTAGTCAGCTAGTATTCTGTTTCAAACATAATTCCTGGGGTAGGTGTGTGTTTCATGTGTTTTAGGGTCAGGGGGATGTAGTTCTTATGTAATTGTGGCAGTGTAGTGAGTATTATGTCACTGCAAAAGACCATGCATTATATAAGAATATTTCCCTAATGCCACATAAAGGATTTTTATATGCCCTCCTGTAATCCTGCTGATGTATTTGCCCTTGATGGATGGTTTTGTTAAGTTGTCGTGGCCAGCTGTCTCTGGCAGGTGCCTGGGAAGCCATTTTAGGGTGAGAACAGAGGGGAGGGCAGAGGCTGTTAGTGTTAGGTGAGACATAAGAAAAGAACAGGAACAACAGTCTGAAGAGAAAAAAGGGGATGAGAGACCAGTGAGACTTCATGCAATATACAAGTTGTCAGAAGGTTAATCACATGTTGGTTAAACAGTGTTCACACAGTTTGGTTATAAAGAGGGGCACTAGTGATAGTCCTGGGTCTTCTTCCAATGACTGCAAGAAATTATAGTTCAGTGGTGTAACTTTCGTTTAGTATGCAAAGGGACCTAGGCTTAAATTATGATTTTTAATATACTATATACAAAAGTCACATAATTTCCTACATGACATGCATTGATTGGTCTCTGCTGATTGTGCAGCCAATGAGATTGCTTGCTCAACATTTAAATAGTCTGGTACAGTTAGGGGTGGGCAATATACTGGAAACCAGTAGAAATTTGTCAACGAGTAGATTTAGGATTATTGACTCTATCATGGTTACGGTCATGTGACATTGCCATGCTGTGCTGTCACAAAAGCTTATCATTTGAAGGCGTTTTTAAGCCTTGCGGTTTAAAACAAGTGATTTTAAACTGTTAAAGAGAACTCATTTTAGTATATGTACCTCTCAGCCAATCAAATCACAGCATCTAAAGCTTGTAGTGTGAGTGTGCCTGATTCACAAGCTGCCACAATCATGACAAGCAACAAAAAGACAATCAACAAAAATGTATTTCTTGTCAGCTCATTGTTTAGTCAGGATCCATGCAGAGACTGTGTCGGATGTTTATTAACAAAAATATCTGGCTTAGCTCTGAGCTATTGCGCTCATCGACAAGTAGACTGTTGTGATAATTGGTTGCAGTTTATCTTTTAAGAACATTAGGTTGTATATGTCATTTGAAAATTTCAGTTGTATTTATAGTGACTACTGTCTTTTATAGCAGCTTATTGTTGTTGTTTAACAGAGAACTGTTAAAGAGAACTCATTTTAGTATATGTACTCTGTCTGACAGACTATTTCTTAGTGCACTCACATAAACCCGCTGCTCATACAGCGCTTGGGTACTGAACTGAGTTCTTTTTGGCACCTTATTGTGTTTGAACAGTCAAATATGCACACTTATGTTTCAAAATGCCCATCTTTGCAAGTATCCTCTTAAACACAGTCGTTATGTCTTAAGGGAGCGGAAATAGTTAAGAAAGAAAATGAACATGTATCAGTGTAATGGATCCGTGCATTCGGTCTTAAAAGTGACAGCAGCCTAATATACCTGCTGCAGTCTGTGCCGTTAATGTTAATCAAACAATGAAAGAGAGAAAATCTCTCACTGCTCTTGACTGAATCACTTTTGTAACTTTAGTAAGAAGAGAATTCCGGCAAGAATGTATATTTAATTTACACAGTGAAGTTAATGCATTGTTTTTGGTACGTTATTTGATACAATTTATGTAGTATTTCTTATTTGCAGTGCTTGAATTTTTACAGGTAGGTCAATTTAATTTGTCATTGTTCTATTGTAGTTTTTTGTCCAATTGCTTATAAATATTTTATCACTGACTGTTTACTTGTCTTCAGTCTTCAGAGATTTTTTTTTGTTTGTTAGTTTAACTTATGTTAGTTAAGCTATTATTATTTTTTTGTGATATTGAAATTGGTATTAACAATTCTGATTTCATAAAAACCTTATTTGAAGCAAAAATAACTATATTGTGATATATATCATTATCGTGAAATATATTTACTCATATAGTGATATAAGATTTTGGTCACATTGCTCACCGCTAGGTTCAGTGTTTGCTGTAAGCTGCTTCTGTAGTTCTTCAGAAACCCTCCACCTCCACCAGCTCCACCCTTCTAGATCTGCTGCGGGATTTTTGTATGCCAATTCATGCAGCAGCAGCATACTTTGCATACTGAAGAGTCACACCTATTTCTAAATATGTTTGTCATTCCCAAACACTGACTGTGTGAAGTTGTGAACATAGCATAGAGAGTTGGCAGCACATACTCTCTGTATTTGACTTGCTGGTTATGCATGAACACTCACAGTGATGTCCACAGAAGAGTGAGTGTGATACTTACATGCACATCTCTTCCTTGTGTGACTGCAGATTACGGAATGTAGTGCTGCTAATCTGCACCATTTTGAACAAGCAACGTACACAAATATACCCTCAGTGTCTCTTTATTTGTGTCCACTGAATTGAGAAGAATGAAGTCTGTCTGGGAATTCTGATGGTTGGAGGAAATGTCTTGGCTCCAGTGAGGTATGTGTGTTTGCTCTGTTTATTGTCACCTTCCTGCTGAGAGTTAAGAATTGATTAAGTTTCAGTCTGAAGTGCCAAATCAGAGAACGCAGTGGCATTGAAAAAATAATGAAATTAGTCTTGCATAACCGCAATGAATATTAAAGAGAGAGAGAGGTGTACAACATTGTGGTACACATTGTCTTGCTCAAGCAGATGATGCCAGTTCAAATTCTTAGTTCTGTTCCCCCATCTTTTCTGTTTTCTGGTTAGATAGATAGGTCTGCAGTTCTGGTCCTTGAATCTGATGTTCCAAGAGTGCTGATGTAACAGCCCAATAGCACTGGGACTTTCTCTGTTTGTATCATCTGTTTGTCTGTTTTTGCTCATTACAGACAGACTTTCAGTTTGTGCATTAGTGATGCAGATTTTTCTGTGAACCCTGTGATGGACTGGCCATCCATCCATTGTGTTTCCCTGCCCGAGACACTGGGATAGTGGGAAAATGCATGGATAGATATTTCAGTGACACTTTCTGCAGGTTACATTGTTACACCAGTAGGTGGCGACAAGTGATTGCCTTTATAAGTGAGTCATTATTTCAGCTGATTCACTCAACTGATTTGTTCAAAAACGCTTACACGTTCATGAATGAAATGAGTGAATCAATGAATCTTTGTTTAAAGTGATTCTTTAAAAATGCTGGTTCATTCAGGAAATAAACAAGTCTTAATGACTGAGTCATTGAATCATTAATAAAACTGAAGGTTCAGCATTGGCTTTGTTTAGAGCTATTTAGGTTGGCGGAGCATCAGCACAAAGTAACTAGCAATATTGTGTCTAAAATGTACGTCACTCAATATTAACTTCTTGTATATTGAACTTTTGTATAAATTGTAAACTGTTTTTACATATATTTTACATATTTAACAATCGACTGCCACTCAAACCTTTAGTGTACGTTCATGCATTTTGCAAATACTGTTATCCAAAATGACTTAATATTGCATTTAAGGTCTACATTTTATCATGCATTCCCTGGGAATCATAAGCCATACCCAACTGTTTGGACTACAGGAATGCTTAGCCTTTGTTTAGGGGTGCTCCAATCAAGATTTTTGCAGCTGACTGCCGATTTCTTGTCATCCTATGACTGGGGGCCCCTAGAATCATAGAACTGTCAACAACTTTCGCCCTGCTAGCAATGGCCCTGGTTATAAGATCCTGGTTGATGAGTGATGATCTTCCAGCAATGTTTCAGCTGTGCGCTCCTATTGGCGCAGGATAAATCAAGACCTGTCAATCTAAGTGATCGATCCAATCCAAGCACGCTCCAGCTGTAAAGCAGTGTCTGATTGTTCTCTACACAAAGTTCCTACCCACCATACCCGAGATCCAAGCTGTGTCCCTTATGCCTTCATTCTGCATTCCCTACATTACTCCACTAATATAGTCCACTTGGAGTGAATGAAAACAAGTGAGCAAATTCAGACACCGGAATGGCCGCCGGCGCTATCTTCTGGTGAGACGCAGAAATTCATTCGCCACAACCATCACAGTGCATTTATGGGTATTCTCTAGGTGTTGAAGGTACATCAGTTGTACACTCGTTATTGCAGTGCATTATGGGATTGGGTGAGTACACTCGATAAGGTTCACTATAGTTTCCAGTGAATACCACTAGAAATGGCTGTCCCCTATAGGGGGCAATTTCGGGGCACAGCCCCAGTTTCCATTGGTTGAACTTTCAAAAGATGTTGAAAATCACTGCGTCATGATCATGACGCGATCAAATTCCATAAGTCCTATAGCCAAGCAGCATGTTATGTCACTCCGTGAGATTTTCTCATTTCTCAATTTACTCATCATGTTATGTTGTGTGTGGGCTTGTTTGAATCGACACAATCTACTCTAAACAAAGATGTGCGATTTGGTTTACTAATGCTTCAGGAAGTTACAAAGCAGAATGTGTTGCAAAAGCCTCATCTGTCTACTGTTTACATGCATGTCGGCAGCAATTTGTTACGGTTTTACGTCATCAAATTGCGATTGGTTTGTGAGAACGGCCAAATTTAGTGACTACCGATCAAGTCATAGAATATGATTATCAATTGGAGCATCCCTAGTTGGCTAAAGGTGTGGTCACATTTACCGTTGTTCAGTGAATTGTTGCAGGCAATATCCAGACTTTTTAACAGGAATCCTTGTGAATGGGAATGACGTGTAAGTGTGAATGATTTCCCAATGCAGATTTCGCATCAGGTTCAAGTTGGTCAGATGAATTGGCTGCACTGACCAACAGAAAGCTGCTTGGTTTGGAAGTGATTTCTGTGTGCAGTGTTTCATAAATCACTACACTATTGTGACTGCACCTTAAGTCAGGACTATATAGCAATGGAAGCAACACATTTGTCCATGCGCTGGTGAGAACAAGAGATCACCTTCAGAGTAGACATGGAAGTTAAGAAATGGTACATGCTGTCCCTGTGAGTGCTGGATGAGTCAGTTTCACCCCGAGCGCACTGTGTGCTTTCTCCATTTCTCTCTCTTAATCGCCTATTCTTTTCCTCCCTCTCTCTCTCCTTTCTGAGTAGGGTGAGGTTCCCCGTTTCTCATCTGGAACTGTACTAAATCCCTCATCCGGTTTTCATGCATGTCTCTCTCAGTTCTGTTCTCCATTTGCATTGGTCCACAGTCCCCTGTACTCTCTTATCCTCTTTAAATATAGCTGAGCAGGTCTCCTGTTGCTGTAGAATTGATGGATTTCCACGTTTCATTCCTCTGTCAAACAATGCCATGAATTCTATATTTTATTTATGAGAAAATGATGGTCTGTCAACTTACACAGGTCAGTCATTTTTTTGCTCTTGGCTTATCCATGCAATGCAAAGCAACAGCAGTATTCCACATGTTCGCCAATTATTTCTCAATATTGTCTCATATGGGTGTTTGTATATGGGCATGTTTAGGGAATGATTTTTATTAAACATTCATCCCCCCCCCCCCCCCCCCCCCCCATCCCCCCATTAAATCATTGTACTGTCTTTGCATTTTTTTGACCTTGACATTCATATTGCTCTAATCAGCATAAATCAAGCTAGATTTCACACAATAATAATGTAATTAGTAATTACTTTTTGCAGTCAGCATTAACATTGTATGAAAGTTTGATCTTCAGTCATCTTAATTGACCTTTTCCACAGCTTTGTGTGTGGCATGCAAATGACTGTATTGATAAAGACAACATGATCTCCAAGGACAAGATGATTTATGACATGGCACGTGTTCACAGACACAACAGATTTCTAAGCGGAGCTTTGCCTGAGGTTTCAAGGCAGTTGACATGTTCATCCGCACGACAGTGACATATGATGTCCCATCCCATGTGCGAAAAGAAGCTGTGTGTGTTTTGTCCCAAAACATGTCCTCTTTCTACAGGACTGTCTTCACACCATGTGCCTTTGAAGTCTGGTGAAGTCTGCCAGTATTGGCTCTTAACACTTTGTCCTACTCTCCCACTCTGTGGGACGAACTTTTAATAGCCGCTCTGCTGGCTGGAATTCCGTGTACGGGCGCTGATCTCTGTAAGCTGGCCTTTTAAGTAGCAGTATGCGGGTCTATCTTAGACCAGTCTGACCTAAGAACCCTTTAATGTCAGTATAACCTGCTGCTCTAAAAAAGGTCATTTGTGTAGTATTCAGGGATGAACTGGCCATAGGGAACAGAGGACTTTTCTTATTGGGCCTCCTGTTGAAGTCATATTTAAATACAACAATTATACAAAGATTTAAAGGGAAAAAGGTCCAGAGATCCTTAGGCAGGCCCATTTATAGGCCTGTTTGTGGTCGGTAAGATCTTAAGTCTTTTATGCTTACCAAGGCTGCATTTATTTGGTAAAAAAATACAGTAAAAACTGTAATATTCTGAAATATTATTACTAATTAAAATTACTGTTTCCTGTTGTAATATATTTTAAAATGCAATTTATTCCTGTGGTGGCAAATCTGAATATTCACTAAATATTCTAAATATTCACTGAATATTCAGCAGCAATTACTCCAGGCTTCAGTGTCACATGATCCTTAAGAAAACATTTATTATTATCAAAGTTGAAAACATTTGTGCTGCTTAATTTTTTAGTGTGAAAATGTGATGCATTATTTCTTTGATGGATAGAAAGTTCAAAAGAACAGTATTTGTTTAAAATATAAATCTTTTGTAACATTATAAATGTATTTACTGTCATTTTTGATCAATGTAATGATCTAATATATATATATATATATATATATGTATATATCAGCTCTTCTGCATTGTTGGGTCTGGCATATCGCATCTTCCTCTTCACAATACCACATAGATTTTCTATGGGGTTCAGGTCAGGCGAGTTTGCTGGCCAATTAAGAACAGGGATACCATGGTCTTTAAACCAGGTACTGGTAGGTTTGGCACTGTGTGCAGGTGCCAAGTCCTGTTGGAAAATGAAATCTGCATCTCCATAAAGTTGGTCAGCAGCAGGAAGCATGAAGTGCTCTAAAACTTCCTGGTATACAGCTGCGTTGACCTTGGACCTCAGAAAACACAGTGGACCAACACCAGCAGATGACATGGCACCCCAAACCATCACTGACTGTGGAAACTTTACACTGGACCTCAAGCAACGTGGATCGTGTGCATCTCCTCTCTTCCTTTAGACTCTGGGACCCTGATTTCCAAAGGAAATGCAAAATTTACTTTCATCAGAGAACATAACTTTGGACCACTCAGCAGCAGTCCAGTCCTTTTTGTCTTTAGCCCAGGCGAGACGCTTCTGACGCTGTCTGTTGTTCAAGAGTGGCTTGACACAAGGAATGAAACCCATGTCTTGCATACCTCTGTGCGTAGTGGTTCTTGAAGCACTGACTCCAGCTGCAGTCCACTCTTTGTGAATCTCCCTCACATTTTTGAATGGGTTTTGTTTCACAATCCTCTCCAGGGTGCGGTTATCCCTATTGCTTGTACACTTTTTTCTACCACATCTTTTCCTTCCCTTCGCCTCTCTATTAATGTGCTTGGACACAGAGCTCTGTGAACAGCCAGCCTCTTTTGCAATGACCTTTTGTGTCTTGCCCTCCTTGTGCAAGGTGTCAATGGTCGTCTTTTGGACAACTGTCAAGTCAGCAGTCTTCCCCATGATTGTGTAGCCTACAGAACTAGACTGAGAGACCATTTAAAGGCCTTTGCAGGTGTTTTGAGTTAATTAGCTGATTAGAGTGTGGCACCAGGTGTCTTCAATATTGAACCTTTTCACAATATTCTAGTCACCTGATCTAATATATATATATATATATATATATAATATACGTATGTGTGTGTGTGTGTGTGTATATATATATATATACATATATAGGTGACTTCATGCAGGATGTTTTATGTTTGCAGGAATCATGGCAGTGATGAAAAAGCTGAATGAATCATGTGGATTTTAAGCATGAATACACGTCTGGTGCATTGCATGCGTATCTGATTGTGTGTGTGTGTGTGTGTGTGTGTGTGTGTGTGGATTCTTGTGGCAGCTGCATGCACCATCAGGCAGTAGTTCTCCACTATGTAGGTCAGACTGCATGTAGAGAGAAAGATAGAGATCTGTGTTTGCAGAGCTGAATGGCATCAACACTGACTGTTTGCTTATTTATTGAATTGGAACCAAGAGTTAATTTCTTTCCAACATTTTCATACATTCATGTGTCCAATTTAACAATAACAACAACAACAACAAAAAGCTAAGTTTTGAGTGTGTACATATGTGTACGTAGTTTGCTTGTGTGCTGGTATGCGCAATTAAGGATCTTGTCATAAAAACTGTCCTACAGTAAGAGCGACTTTCATGGGGGTTTATACAGGGAGCTTAAACTTTAGGGAACTCTCTAGAGAGATAGGTGTGTGTTTGTGTGTGTGTGTGCTGGTGTATGGATTGTGTGGGTCAGCGATGCCTTCCTGAAAGAACCCCTCAACAATAGGCCTATAGAGATAGGTACTCTATCTCTCTGTTGGACTTGCTGCATATCAGTTAATCATCAAAAATGTCACAGTTTTACCTAAGGCATGAGATTGCAGATGCATTTTGTACTTGGATTTTAACATAATGCAGAATAAATCTGCAATTTTAATAAAAGAGGAACTTGTCTATGTTTGATTTTTAATGTAAGCTTGTATAAAGGGATAGTTCAACATGAACACTAAAACAGCATTTCATAAGTTGTGCATATGAATTTTGCACACTTGCATTGCAAATTTAAATGTATAGGTTATATTTTAATTTGCGATATAATGGAAGTAGCGTCAGATCCTTTTTTATATTTTGACATACATCCAAGAGATTAGCGGATTAGCGAAAAGAAGGATGGGGACTTGGTTCATTTTAACGGTTGTTGACTGGATGGAGGCAGATTTGAATGCAAGCTTGTCGATTATAAGAATGGGATAGGGTTTATGCAATCAAAATAATTGGAGAATTCCGGCATGCATCACTAGAGAGAAGATGCTAAAGATGCTGTTAGATGCTAAATTAAAAAAAAAAAAAATGCTTGCAAATTTTGAGTTTTATACGTACTGCCTGGGGACAAGGACTTACAGACCCAGAACCAACTAATCTGGAGAAATGTCTAAATCAAAGTCAAGGAGAAGGTCACATATCTTACCTACATACATGTATCTACATTCGTGCTATTATAAGGTTCTCGGGAGTCCTCTACATCCAGATTATCCAGGTGGAAACAAAACCTGGGATTGGAGATAGATAAGAAAATATGGGAGCGAGTATGTGCAAAGGCCCAAACACAGACATTTAAAAAAATTTACAACAAATGAATTTCTTTTTGATGTTAAGTCACTGCTAATGTTCTCCTCTGCTGGGCTGCTAACCATTGTGACTGGATCATTGAGTCAATGAGCTGAACCTAACTCAGAATCAATAAATCATTCAGCTTATGAATCAGATCAAATCAGATCGGTTTTATGAATCAGATCAAATGGTTAATCGAAAAGATCTGATCCAAAAGAATGTTTTCAGTCAGATCATTGAGACCATGAGCTGAACCTAACTCAGAATCAATTAAATTCTTAAATGAATCATTCAGCTTGGTTTTATGAACTGGATCAAATGATTAATTGAAAAGATATGACTCAAAATGTTTTGAGTCAGTCCATTGAGTCATTTAGCTGAAACCAACTCAGAATCAATTTGATTCATCAATGAATCATTCAGGGGTGCGTTTCCTAAAAGCATCGTTAACCAACTAACATTGCAAGTTCCGTCGTTACTAACATAGTTCAACGATTTTGGTGTTTCCTGAAACCATAGTTCAAAGAACATTCGCAAAATGCATTGCAAACTTGTGTGGTTGGAACGACAGCTCTAAAGCAGTGGTAAGAAGCATAGCTTCTTGTTTTTATGACATGTTGAATTGTTATCTTGAGCAAGATAAGCAAGCTGACATTAAGTACAATGTATATCTTTTATTTAGAATATATTCATGTCATTTTCATATTTTAGTTTGTCAAGAGATTTTAAGCACCGTTTTTGAAGAGTGTGCATGTGCGTACGTGCTCTAGTACATAAGAATGAGCCTATGATTGAATCTGGAAATAAAGCAAAATAACTGAGAAAAATTAGAATTAGTCCTCAGATGTCATGTCCGTAAAATCTAGCATTAATTCAATCTCAAACGGATTCATTTAAAGAAGTTATTACTCCACCACCTGCGTGACATCACTCACCAATGTGGCTGAACGACAGGTTTGCGACAATATGGTTTCGGGCAACAGTCGTGACTAGTTGATTTGTTTGATCATGCTTCGTACTATGGTAGTGAAGCAGCGAGGTACATCATTGTACGGGAAATGCACCCCAGCTCGGTTTTATGAACTGGATCAAATGATTAATTGAAGATATTACTCAAAAGAACGTTTTCAGTCAAACCGTTGAGTCAATGAGCTGAAACCAACTCAGAATCAATTTGATTCATCAATGAATCATTCAGCTTGGTTTTATAAACTGGATCAAATGATTAATTGAAAAGATCTGACTCAAAAGATTTTTTTGTTCACAAATTGGACATTGCTGCTTCAATGATCCATAGATCTTTTGCTACCTCATGAACTATAGATCTTAAAACTTGAATTTCAGTCTGTTCATCACATAAAGCTATTGAGTAAATGATGACAATTTATAGCTTTTATGTTGTATGAACTACCTTTTATGCTATTTCTGTGGTGTTATTTGTCATTTGGAGCTTAGAATAGAATAGAATAGAATAGAATGTACAGTGTATAGGAGATGAGAGGTGGTGGAATGGACTGCAAGAGAATGAGAAGTCAGTGCCAGACGAGCCATTATGGAAGATTAAATCTGATCCACACTAAGAGTGACCCTGTGGGAGAGAGAGGGAGAGAGAGACTCTCAGCCTGGCTTATTGTATTAATAGCTGTCCGTGGGTGTCAATAGCTGTATATCAGATCTGGAGAGACTTTGATTTGATTTAAAGTTTGCCTGTACAGTATCAGTCCCTGCCCTTGAGTTACAGCACTAGGACGGCTTTTTTTAAGTATATCCAAATGCACAATCATATAGCATTTTAAATATTGTTTAAATAGAGCTGTGGAGCACAGGGTTTTTCTTTAACATTTGACTGCCCACATCTGCATATCAATTCCATTCAGTATTCAGCTACTTGGCCCATCCAGTCACAATGAAGTAATAAGATGTAGGATAGATTATTCAGAGACACCAGAAGAATAAACTACCAGTTAATTTCTAGATATATATGGGAGGTTCGGCCATCGCAGTGGGGGAGGATCAATCAAAGAGATTTATCCTGAAGAAATGTATCACGGTTTCCAAAAAAAAAAAGTTAAGCCGCACAACTGTTTTCAACATTAACAATAATAAGAAATGTTTCTTGAGCAGCAAATCAGCGTATTATAATGATTTCTGAAGGATCATTTGTCACTGAAGACTGGAGGAAAGTCTGCTGAAAAATCAGCTTTTCCATGACAGAAATAAAATACATTTTAAAATATATTAAAATAGGAAACTGTTATTTTAAATTAATTTAATATTTCACAATAATACTGTTTTTACTGTATTTTAGATCAAATAAATGCAGCCTTCAAGAGACTCAATAAAATTTAAAAATCGTATTTTCCAGAAACTTTTGAACAGTGGTGTAACGCAAGAAGTCTTCAACGCAAAATACTGATAAAAGTGATAATATTATGTATTTTATCTTTACACTCTGAAAAATGCTGGGTTAAAAACAACCCAAGTTGGGTTGAAAATGGACAATCCCAGCAATTGGGCTGTTTTAACTCAGCAATTGGGTTGTTGTAACCCCCGCTGGGTTAAATGTTTGCCAAACTTGCTTAGTAGTTTTATTTAACCCAAGCATTGTTTAAAAATTACTGTTTAAATTAACATTTATTAATATGTTTAATAAATGAACATTTATTCATAAGTTTAATGAATAATAATTAAAAAAATAAACATTTATTAAATTGCTTATTAAAAAAATGTTCACCTTTTGATTATTATTGTTGCCTCTAGTAATTATGTGTTTGATTTTTAATTTCCAAACTTCAGTATCTCACAGAAGTGAGTACACCCCTCGCATTTTTGTAAATATTTTATTATATCTTTTCATGTGACAACACTGAAGAAATTACACTTTGCTACAAGTAGTGAGTGTACAGCTTGTATAACAGTGTAAATTTGCTGTCCCCTCAAAATTGAGTACACCCCTAAGTGAAAATGTCCAAATTGGGCCCAATTAGCCATTTTCTCTCCCCGGTGTCATGTAACTCGTTAGTGTTACAAGGACTCAGGTGTGAATGGGGAGCAGGTGTGTTAAATTTGGTGTTATCACTCTCACTCTCTCATACTGGTCACTAGAAGTTCAACATGGCACCTCATGGCAAAGAACTCTCTGAGGATCTGATAAAAAGAATTTTTGCTCTACATAAAGATGGCGTAGGCTATAAGAAGATTGCCAAGACCCTGAAACTGAGCTGCAGCACGGTGGCCAAGACCATACAGCGGTTTAACAGGACAGGTTCCACTCAGAACAGGCCTCGCCATGGTCGACCAAAGAAGTTTAGTGCACGTGCTCAGCGTCATATCCAGAGGTTGTGTTTGGGAAATAGACGTATGAGTGCTGCCAGCATTGCTGCAGAGGTTAAAAGGGTGGGGGGGTCAGCCTGTCAGTGCTCAGACCATACGCCACACACTGCATCAAATTGGTCTGCATGGCTGTCGTCCCAGAAGGAAGCCTCTTCTAAAGATGATGCACAAGAAAGCCTGCAAACAGTTTGCTGAAGACAAGCAGACTAAGGACATGGATTACTGGAATTTCCTGTTCCAGTAAACTTATTTGGTTCAGATGGTGTCAAGCGTGTGTGGCGGCGGCAACCAGGTGAGGAGTACAAAGATAAGTGTGTCTTGCCTACAGTCAAGCATGGTGGTGGGAGTGTCATGGTCTGGGGCTGCATGAGTGTTGCCGGCACTGGGGAGCTACAGTTCATTGAGGGAACCATGAATGCCAACATGTACTGTGACATACTGAAGCAGAGCATGATCTCCTCCCTTTGGAGACTGGGCCACAGGGCAGCATTCCAACATGATAACGACCCCAAACACACCTCCAAGATGACCACTGCCTTGCTAAAGAAGCTGAGGGTAAAGGTGAAGAACCTAAACCCTATTGAGCATCTGTGGGCATCCTCAAACAGAAGGTGGAGGAGCGCAAGGTTTCTAACATCCACCAGCTCCGTGATGTCATCATGGAGGAGTGGAAGAGGACTCCAGTGGCAACCTGTGAAGCTCTGGTGAACTCCATGCCCAAGACGGTTAAGGCAGTGCTGAAAAATAATGGTGGCCACACAAAATATTGACACTTTGGGCCCAATTTGAACATTTTCACTTAGGGGTGTACTCACTTTTGTGGCCAGTGGTTTAGACATTAATGGCTGTGTGTTGAGTTATTTTGAGGGGACAGCAAATTTACACTGTTATACAAGCTGTACACTCACTACTTTACATTGTAGCAAAGTGTCATTTCTTCAGTGTTGTCACATGAAAAGATATAATAAATTTTTTACAAAAATGTCAGGGGCATACTCACATCTGTGAGATACTGTATTTTGAGTTAATTTTAACCCAGCTATATAGTGGAGGTTGAAGAAAGTAGAAAGAGAGCCTACACGCTACACTAAAAAATGCTGGGTTTAAAAAAAACCCAAGTTGGGTTGTAAATGGACAAACCCAGCGGTTGGGTTAAATGTTTGCCCAACATGCTGGGCAGATTTATTTAACCCAACCGCTGAGTTTGTCCATTTACAACCCAACTTGCGTTGTTTTTAACCCAGCATTTTTTAGTGTAGCGTGTAGGCTCTCTTTCTACTTTCTTCAGCCATGCTAATAAAATGCTGTACAAAATCAAATGAGAAAAAGTGTACAATATGGCCCCTTTAAGCTGTAATTTATTGCAAACAAATGTTATCAGGGTGAATGTTTAACCTTCCTGTGAAGGACGCGGTTTGACATAGTGAAGGTATGTTGTGATTAAGCCGTTGAATACCAGTCAACTCTTTGTTGTTACTAAGCAACCTGTTCCCTGGCAACGCTTTACTTGTCCTTTGGCAACCATTGATTTAATTCAGAATGACTGTTCCCTCTTTACTCCCATGCTGTGTCATCTCTAAGTCCATGCAAGTCTTGGGACCGATGAACCTAGACATTAAAGAATGTTCAGCATCCAGATTTGACACTGAACCGTTCTCTGCTGTAAGTGTTAAAAAATTGCTGCGTCAGAGCACTAATGTCTTACAGTATTCACATCACTTCAGGACAGCAGGGACTTTTTATATGGCCATGAATCTGTTCAGATAAGGAGTGACTATGAAAGGTGCGTTTCAACTGTTGAAGAGGATACGTGGCTGGCAGACTGCAGTGTGAGGAGAGTGAGACAGCTGGGGGATTTCATCAAAGAGCATGCGACAGGGAGCAAGAGTGGGAGGAAGATGAAGACAGAGAAAAGGAGGGAGGGAGATGTTGCTCAGGCCAACAGCAGCACCTTTGCAGCTATGCGCCACTTCATGTGTCAGTATCCTGGGTGGAAAATATCTGCAGAAATTAATCTGACAGCTGTGGCTGTGTCTGAGCGTGCCTATGTGCATGTGTGCTTACGTTCAGGTGGCCTATTTCCTGAAATTAATGCAATATCTGGCATGCCACGGTCACCCACTCTGTATGTGGCTGCATGTGGGATAATCCTAGTGAGCCACACTTCTTGTAAAGCCTTTGAAAGCTAGTGTAAACTGTCCATTTTGTGATAAATCTACCACGTGAGAGACACAACCTGTGCTTATCTATCCCTGGTGTTTTAAACAATCTGCTACTTATTTAGTGTCATTTAATTATAACACTGAATTGTGCTATTACTGTACCCTATCCGAAGCTCCATTTGATTTGTAGTGATCCTTATAGAACTGTAGTCATATGGGTCTTTGCTAAATATTATACTGTAGATTTGCAGTAAGCCATACCCTTGTGAAAAAGAAGTGCACTTTTTCGCCTTTATTTTTTATAGCGCTTTATACAATACAGATTGTTTCAAAGCAGCTTAACAGTGATCAACAGGAAAATGATTCAATGATGCAAACAGAGTTCAATTTGACTGTAAAGCAGCTTTAAAAAGAAAAAAAATCAGTTCAGCAGAAGTCAGTTCAGTGTTGATTCAGTTCTGTTAAAAGATCATCAATTATTAAATTAGTCCAATTCAGCTATAAAGCAACTCTGCAAAAAATAGTGATTTCATCGTCCAGCTCAGTTCAGTTTTTATCCTATAGTGTAAGTCCAGTCAGATCAATAATATTATTAAATATTAAGTTTCCCCAACTAAGCAAGCCAGAGACGACAGTGGCAAGGAACCAAACTCCATCAGGTGACAAAATAGAGAAAGAAAAAAAAACCTTTGAAGAAACCAGACTCATTCTCCTTTGGCCAATGAAACAAATATGGTGTAATTAAAGGCTGCATCACAAGTTTGTGGATTTGTATCATTCCAAATATTTCATTCACCCAAAGCACAATGGCGCTATATGTCGGTGCGCTGCCCTCGAGGCTATCGGTGCCGACTCAATCAGTTCCTTTTGCTTGAAAATCGAATTCATCACACCTGTCTGGAGACAAAACTGGCCATCAGGGTCTGTGCAGAGGACTTGTCTGGTTCTTGTGGTCTTTGCTGAGGATCTCTGTTGTGTCGACGAGGTCTTCACAGGGGATTGTCTAGTTGACATGGTCTCTGCTGACATTCAGGGCTGTGTTGTGGTCATGTCTAGGTGCAGGTACACCATCTGATCTGGATACGGCCCAGATCCGGCTGACTACGGTAACCTCGGAATAAGGATGAGACAGACAGACTAATATTAGTGTAGATTCCATTCTTACGATGTAACAAGTACATCAGATGTTGTGGGAAGTGTTCTCAGTTCTGGTTGACCTACTTTATGCAGCCTAACAATCCTTTAACGGATTTGAATTTAAAGAAATGTGATAGTGTGTTATGTGTGTGCTAGGTTAAAGATGTTTTTAGTCTAGATTTAAACTGACAGAGTGTGTCTGCCTCCTGAACAATGCAAGGAAGACTGTTTCGGATTTTGGGTGCTAAATAGGAAAAGGAAAAGAGCTTGCTCAAGTACTGATGAGCTAAACCATTCAGGTCTTTAGTAGTTATCAGCAAGATTTTAAAATGTATGCAGTGTTTAATAGGGAGGCAATGCAGTGTTGGCAGAACTGAGCTAATATGGTCATAACTCTAGCTGCTGCAATTTGGACCAGCTGGAGTTTGTTTATTAAGCGTACAGGGCAACTACCCAGTGGAGCATTACAATAATTTAGCCTTGAGGTCATGGATGCATGAATGCAACTTTTCTGCAATTGCCATTGAGAGCATATGTATAATATATTAGATATAATAAGATGGTAAAATGTGATTTTACAAATGCTAGAAATGTGGCTTTCAAATGAAAGACTTCTATCAAATAACACACCCAAAGTATATTTACTTTTCAAAGTAAATATATTTAAAAAGTACTAAATTGCAACTTCATCATTATAAATGTGTAATTACAAATTTATTTAAATACATGACATTAAAGTTTCAATAGAATTTGTTTTAGTTACCATAAATGCTTCTCAGTACATTCTGCTGTACCTTTTAACCATATTTTAAATGCAATAGAAGTAATTATGAAATTACATTTAAAAATGTACTTACATCCTACTTGGGTCAAGTGGGTCAAAAAAGCAATCTAAAATTCAGCTAATTGCAGTTCATATTAATTTAAACTATAATGCATTTTCATTTATTTGCAATTAACATGCAATTGTCCAAAAATATTAAATTCATTCCGCACTTAAGTTTATTCTTTTATTTTAAACACTATTTCCATAAGTACTCTCTTTTTTTTTTTTTTTTTTTTTTTAAAGTATGCTAAAGTGTACTTTTTTTTCACAAGTGTACAATTCAGTAGAGAACCTTATATACCTGTAGTGAACCATATAGATTTTTAGTGAGACTTATAGACCTCTAATAAGTCACTCAGGTAAGTAGACAACTTTATAGATCTGTATTGAGCATTATAGACCTGTAGTGATTCTGTAGGTCTGTAGTAGTTGAGTAAGCAATATTAACCATGTCCCCCAATGAACTCCAAAATAATTGTTTCAGTCTTTCTGAACTGCATAATAGCATTTTTAGGCATAGTAAGCATGTTCCCAACTTAAATACAGTCTTTGAACTATACTGCACTATTTAAGCATCATAATTTAATGCTTTAAAAATTGCAAAATATTTTCTGCCATATAGTGTATATATGTACATATTACATTTAGCACTCACTTTTACCCACCACAACAACTTATAATGCTTTAAAGATACACATTTTTCCCCATCAGTCAAATTACTATTTCCATGCTCTAACAGTAGTCGCTGAATATACAAATAAATATACACACATATGCATATTCTATATTGTCTGTTTCGCTATGTGAACACACAAAATACAAAAACTGATCCACAATCACATTCATTGTGATGGCACTGCTGAAGGATCTCTGCAGAACGTCACACGCGCCGCAGCTGCAGCACTGCCTTTGGCTATGGTCTGCGGACACACAGCTGTGGTCCTCTCTGCGCTTCTGACTTGTGGTCTGGACAGTCATTATGTAAGCCTTGAGTCACTGAATTGGTGGTGTGCTCTCCTGGGAACATGAAGGTTTATGTCAATAATGTTCACACTCACCACACAAAGGATTTGAGGTCAAAGATTGTGAATGACTAGAGATTTTGACATAGAACAATGCTTGCCTTTGTTGCACAGAACCCTTTGACCCTGAGTTTAATAGCACACTGTGAACAGACAAGTATTATAAAAGGACATATATATATTTTTTTGTATGTGAAATATTTTTATTTCTGCATTGTTTGCTCATAAAACTTTACTAAACTTAACTCACAATTATAGACAAGCGCAATCTGACTAAACTAACACACAAATAATCGAACTTTTCACATTTGAGTAATCGTTTACAGTGTAAGGTGAAGAAAGGAAGTGAAACCTTAAATTGCAGATCCTCCTTTAGCAAGAATATTTCCACCAAATTTTTCCTGTAGCTGCTTATAAGACTTGCAAATATGGATATCCCTCCACACAAACCTGTTTTAGTTTATCAGTATTTTTGGGTTATATTTTTGTGATAACACAGCTCTCTTTAGGTTACGCCACAGCATCTGAATTAGCTTAATAGCAGAACTCAGGATAACGTTTTTCCAGCCTGCCCTGCCAATGATCACCCATTGTCTTCAATAAATTGTGAAAAGTACAACTGTTTGTGTAGTCAGATTGTGTTTGTCTATAATTGTGATGTAGATGAAGATCAGAGCACATAAGACAAAGTTTGGAAATGCATTAAATTTATGAAAAGTGACAGTGAAGACATAGGGCCCTGTCATACACCTGGCGCAATGCGATGCCAGACGCGATGCAAGTGTTTTTTGCTAGTTTTAGCCCGACGCAGTTATCATTTTCACGTCCAGCGCCACATTGTTTAAATAGCAAATGTACTCGCGCCCATCTGTTCGGCCATGGGCGTGCAGGTCTGAAAACGAGGTGTGTTCAGGCACATTGTTGGCGTGTTGCTATTTTGAGGCAACTGAAAACGACTGCACCATTGACCAACAAAAACCTGATCTAAAGTCAATGGCGCAGTATTTTTTTTTTGTTGTTGTTGTTATTTCAAGGGCGCGTTAGTAATATGTGCCTATAGGCGGGTGCACAACGCGTGTACACTCTGCTTGTTACACACACAGGGATGCGCAGCAGCGCACAAACATTAAAATATTAAAAATAAAAGGATTACAATGTAAAAGATTATTATTGTGTACATAAAGATAAAGATGCCTACATGTCATAATGGATAGTCATTGCATGTATTAGAATTATCTATTTGCAGTAATGATGAATGAAACTGGCTAATTATTTGAACAATCTTGGCAATACACACATGTATTTAAACTGACTAGTCAGGTTGAGAGTGCCTATATTCAGCCATGTAAAAAGCAATCCGCCATGGTGCAAACGCACCTGTCTTTTAAAGGGAATGGGAGATGACACTTTGATTGGTTTATTGCATGTTACGCCCAAAACGCACCCATGACTCATTAAGAGAATAGGGACAAAGCTTTCGGACCATGGGACTGGCGTGTTGACCATTTTTTCCATTGTTAAACTTGCAAAAGTGGATTCGGACACGCCCTAAGTGCACCTGCAGCATGTGCTTCAGACCATGCACTTAGATCGTTAAAATAGTGCCCATAGACTTCAGGACGATGGAACCGGAAGTGCTAAAATGCTAACTAGTTTCCGGGTTTTGGCCTACACAAATCTGTTATCCCTGCACCACTCTACATGCTGGTTTGGTGCTCAAGGTTACATTTGCCAAAATAAATGCAGTATGAATTTTTTTTTTTTTTTTTGCCAATTATGCAACCTTAATATATTTGGCAAATTAGTCTGGCAAATTATTGCCCCAGATTCCCCCAGAATTTCTTATTGAAAACCATCACACTAGTCAAATGTCTGGCTATGTGAGACTAGTCAGCACTTGGCTCTAAACCACTAATGTAGAGCCACCTCAAGACATTCACAGAAGATCTTATAACATTAGAAAAATGGCTGCTGGTCTACTCACTCAGGAGGGCTTCTCAATCAAATTTCCACCATATGTCAAATTCTGTGGTTGTGAATTCATACTGTTATGTTTTGCCTACACGAAAGCCTTCTGCCATTAAGTTTGTTTAGATTAAGCCAGTTGGCATAGTGTTACTTTCTTTGTCACCAATGCCAGCTTAGTGAATCAGCACTTTTGGCTTGAGGATAAATGCTTCAGTCCAACTACTGAGAGAAAAAGCATATATAAGGTGCACACCAAAACAGAAATGTCACTTTTTCAAATCTAGGCAAATTTCTGATGCATTAAATACACTTGAGAACTGTGAAGGAGAGTTGACATGTCTTAAGCTTTTCTCTCATAATGTCTCTATTTCTCTGTCTTCCTTTATTCCTTTTCTTGTCAGTTTTCTCTAAAATGAAGCCAAGTTTTCAGGACTTATTGCAGCTTATGAGCAGACATCATGTGACTTCACTTTTAATATTTCAGGTCTTTAACTGTCTTTTATCATCAGAACTTCTGAATCTGAGGATCAGCAGGTATTTAATTAACAGCAATATCTTTTGTACCAGTCGTTGGTTTCTTTTCTCCTTATCCTTTTCTCTTTGTTCTGTCTTTATGCAAGACTCAGTGGATGTGACCTAATATTGTAGTGAAAAGGCCATTCGCATAACAAACAGGAAATCTGGACCTTAATCCTTTTTGGGTTATTCTCTTTGACTCTGCTTGTTCCAGGATTGACCCTGATGCTGTCCCTATGTTCTGCCCCCACTTTTTGTCTAGATCTGATCAAACTCAGGCCAAATAGCTTGTTATTGTAGCACAACTAGTAGAGTGCAATATTGATAATGAAAAGGACATGATTTCAATTCAAAGGGAATGCATTGGCTAATGAAATGTGTGTCTTTAATGTATTGTTGGCTGCAATGGATAAAAGTGTCTTCCAGCTTTGGAGAGTTCTTAGAAAAATCTCAAATAAGATAAATAGCTTCTATAAAGAGACTTCTCAAATTAAAAACAAAGATCAAACCCTTGATATAAGTTGTATCAAGGGTTTGATAGTTTTTTTTTTTTTGCTTTGAGAATACAAATCATACAATATGATGATCGATCATAATAGAAAATGCTTGTCAGGGGTTTAAAGAAATCTTGATTCTAATACATCTGACACTCAGCCAGCCGGTATGATCACTGATGTGATGATTGGCTCTTTGGATTGAAAGTGGAGGATAATTTGAGCAAAGCAGCAAATTCTGGGTTATCAGGGCAAGGAGTACTTGCTGTTTCACTCTCTGCATGTACTAGACAAAAGCCTTTGTCCTGAGGGAAAGCTGTTTTGCACTCAGTGCCATCATGATTAAAAAGGGATATCATTTAACGCCGCTGGTGTAAAATACAGAAAGAGTAGAGTACAGTGCTGTTTATAAAACAAAATAAATAGGTTTCTGAAATACAATCCCTCTTTCAGTAAACAAAGATCAGTTCTTTGGCCATAACCCAAAAGTGATGCAATGTAATTGATTTCTTCTCAAGAGACTGGATATGGTTGTCATTATGCAAAATAGAGAATGTATAAGAAAGGTAGTAATGAAAAGGACCTCTGAGGAGCTGACTTTTTTAAATGCTCAGCTAGTAAGATTTATCTAGTGATTCTGGATCATATTTTAATGTTTCCTATATCAATTTCTTTGTTCAATAGCTCCATTTGTAATGTTGCAGCGAAGGAAAAGTTGAAAAGTGGATCGAACCCGCAGCTATTTTAAATAACCAAGAAGAAGATAATCCAAGAACAAAATATCAATCCAACAAGGAGAAACAGAAGGATACAACACTGGACACCCAACAGAGGAAACCAAGGGCTATAAATACAAAAGTAAATTAAGTAAACTAAACAAGACACAGCGTAAACAAAAACAACACCAAAGTGGAGGGAGGAGGTTGTGATGGATATCAGGGGGTGGGAAGGAGGATTAGAATCCCCAAGAGGAGGAACACCCAGTTCACAGTCCGCGGCAGAACTGGTGGGGTGGAAAGCACTGACTGAGCCAGAGAGATGGAGAGCCATGGTGGAGCCTTAGGAGACCAAGTTGGAGCTGAAGGGCTGGAGAACCAGGTTGACGCCTCTGGACTGGAGGGTCATAATGAACCGGAGGACCAATGTGCAGCTGGGAGCTCATAAGACTGAGGCTGAGCCGGAGGGATGAAGGACGATGGCAGAGATGGAGGAATGGAGAATGACAAGCCATGGTGGAGCTGAGGGAGCAAGAAGCCACAGTGGAGCTAATGGGTTGAAGGGACAAGGCAGAGTCACGTGCTCAGAGGTCTGACGTGGAGCCAGAGGGTCAGGACTTTAAAGTTTCCATTCAGGTGACTGCGGCTGAACTGACTGGCCAGGAGAGTCACAATGAACCAGAGGAACTGAGGACCGATGTGGCGCTAGGAGCTCATAAGACCAAGGCTAAGCCGGAGGGGTGAAGGAAGATGGCAGAGATGGATGGATGGAGAATGCCAGTGGAGCCGAAGGATTAGAGGGTCCAGGCACAGCCGTACACCTGAAAGTCCATGGTGTAGCCAGAGTGACGACAGTTCAAGGCGAAGTCGGAAGGATGAGGGACCCCAGAGGAATGACAAGCCACAGGGGAGCTAATGGGTCGAAGAGATGAGGAAAAGTCATGGGCTCAGAGAGCTGACGTGGAGCCAGAGGGTCAGGACTTTTTTTTCCCTTCAAAGTTTCCCTTCAGATGACTGCGGCTGAACTGACTGGCAAGGAGACTGTGGTTGTGCCACTGGAGCCAGAAAGCCAAGAAAAGCTGGCAGAGCAGAAGGAAACAGTGTAGAACCAGCAAGGGGGCAGAGCCAGGGCGACAAGGCAGAACCAGTGAAGGAGGCAGAGCCTGGGACCCAGACGGGACCACCGGAGGAGACAGAGCCAGGGAACTGGTCCTAATCAATGGAAGAGGTGGAGCCAGGAAAACAGACTGGACCAGCAGAGGAGGAATCAACTGAGGTGGGGCCAAGGCTGGAAAGAAGCAACGGAAGTGAACCGTACAGGACTGGCAGTGGAGGTGGAGATAGGAGAGACTTCAGTGGTTCATTAAGTCCAGCGACAAAGAAAGCGATTAGGGAATCATCCATAAAATGTACCTGATTTGTTAGGCTGATGAACACACTGATGCAGTCCTCGAGGGAGCGCTCATCGTGGGTGAGGAGGACGAGCTGTACTGCGGCTGTTCTGTAACGTTTCAGTCAAGGAAGAATTGAAGCGTACATATAGTCTGCAGCATTTTTATTTAAATAACCAAGAAAAAGACCATTCGAGAACAAAATACAAAGAGAAACACAGAGAAGCTCTGTAACACAAAGATAACACTTGACACCCAACAGAAGAAACCAAGGGCTACTATTTGATATGGGACAGCAACTATAGTAGTTTAAATTTAGTTTTTTGTTTTTTTTTCAGAGAGCTCTAATTTCAGTTTAATTTTTATTTAAAAATGTACCATAAAATAATATTTCTCTTGTAGGCAAGTTTTCAAAAGTTTTATAATAGTCCACATATCAAAAAATGTTTTCATTTACTTCATTTGAGTTGTTGTTAATGTTAATAACACTGTTTTGGGATTGCACTGTATATGTGATAAACAATTCTATAGGACCTCTGGGTGGAGCATCATGCAAACTGACCATATAACAGGTGCTTTTTACCACCAGGCCAGAGCAGAAGTAGTGGAGGCTTTATAGGAGTACTTGAAGTAAACCGAATAAGACATGTTCTGTGAGTCATACAGTGACACTGAGGTACTTTAGTGTGGATAGTGCTGTTTCCCTAACAACAAAACATGAATCACTTAAGATCTGAAGGACCTGGTGAGCAAAAAGAATGTCTGAAGACAAAAGGAGAGCAAAGAGGATGCAGGAAGGCATGAAAATGGTACTTAAGCAAGGGAAGAAATGATAACAGCACAAGTGTGATTGCAAACTTAAAACAAAATGAAGGAGGTGTGGAGTGGGATGAAAAACATGACCGACTGCCCACTGGCCAGCAGCAATGTACAGTATTAAAGGAAAGATTGCTTTTCATCAAATTTGCTTCTTGGTTGCCCCTTACTCAGCCCACTACAAACCTTCCATGCATTTAGGACACTGAAACCTCCATCCCACTCCCTCTGTTTCAGGCTGGCTATCTCTGCTGATCAGTTGTGAAGGGAATAGAGGAAGCTCCACACAGCGGCTGAGTCTGATATAATCAGCCTCAGGGATCACAGGACACGAGCTAACCAATTCTGTGGGTTCTCAAACACCTGCTCTCTCTCCTTCAGTTAGATAAAGGTGCTTCAATTCAGGAACTGACAAAGATGACATGCACCAGGACCCTTAGGGAATATAGACTCTCAGATCTTGAAGACCTTTAAGGGGCTGGACCTGAAATGGCTCGGGTTCCTGGTGATCAACTAAACTAGACTCTTTGCAGCGTGATGGTCTGATCTTTATGCTCCACATAAATCCACGTTTTGCCCACTTCTGGACTTTGGGTTTATCAGAATTTCTGGAATTCTTCATGTTCTCCACAATTGGGCTAATACTCCCTTGTGAAAAAGAAGTATGCTTAATTGTATTGATTGTGCACTTGTAGTTTACATCAAATCTTAGAAGTGTGTATATATATATTTATTTATTTATTTTAAATCTGTACTTGCAGATAATGTAATATTACTTAAATAAAAGACCATCTGTAGTGTAGAAAGTGCTTTACAGTACATTTAGAAGTACACACTTCAAGTATATTCTTTTGAAGTATATTGAATTATATCCGTAATAAGTACTTTAAAAAAGTATGCTAAAGTGTACTACTTTTTGTCACAAGGGTCAGCACATGGATTCTGTACACACTATAAATGTTATGTAGTGTGTTAATGTAAGTGTGGTTCTGATATGGAAAATACTAAACGTGACGCAACCTGACCACACAAATAAAAATGAAAAGAGAAAAGGGCAGGCAAAACATTAAAAATTAAAAAGCAGATTATTTTGATGTCATGGGCTAAAATGGGCTTTAAAAAGCAGATTTTAAAACTGTGGATTATAGAAAGGCAAAGGTGCTTAGAGGGAATGAGTGCAGTGCTGTTTTAATTTCACCGAACATTCCCATATCAACAGCTGTATCTGAGCAAAATGGTTGTTTATTTGTAGTTTTTGTATTTTTCCTTTTTCATGGTACACTGGGGCTTTAACTTTTTATTGCTTGGTTTTAATATTGTTTTATATATTCGTTTTATATGCTTTTAAAATAAATTATGTGCTGATGTAAAGCTATGAACTTTTACTATTACAATTTTCATTTAACACAGACCATTAGTCCAGAATTCATTTTAAAATATTTCTGAGCTATAGTGCAAAAGCACATTTAACAAAGAGCCAAACTATGGAAGTCAGACATTATGATTATGACTTTGAAAATAGTGTATTTTGCTAAAATTGTAAAAAGGTTTAACTGCTAGCATTGTAAAAGGCAGCAAACATCTAGTCAGTAACTAGTCCCTTGTGAAAAAAGAAGTATTGAATGCAGTTGTAGTGTACTTCAGTTCTTCAAAGTATATTTTTAAAAAACTTAATATTAATGAAATAAAAGGCCACTTAAGTGTACTTTGTTAAAATATTTTATAAGTATATTAAGTACTCACAAGGGATGCCAAGCTAAACTGCATAAGATAAGAACATCAGCCTCATGTTGCATTCAGTAAAGCTTTACTCAGCCTACACATTTTGCCATATTTAGTCTTTGATGGGCTCTCTATATATAATATGCATAAAGTTAACATGCATTTCGTTCCTTGATCTGCTTTATGCTTTTACTGACTCATCATGCTAATCACCCATGCTGATATGCAAGTGGGACTGTTTGGTTTGAAGTGCTACAAGTATGGACTTGAGGCACTAATAATTTAACCTAGATTTGTTATTAGCAATATCACTGACACTAGTAATTTATCATTTTATTGATGCTCTTTTCCAAAAAAGTTAACTTATAGTACACCTAGGAACAGATTGCCTGGAGCAACATGGCATTAAGGGACTTGTTCAAGGGCACAATATTGATGACACACTCAAAGGTGTCCTGCATGTATTTGCACTGCATAAATAATGCTATGAGATTTTTTTCTTTTGAATATTTAATTATGAAATGATAAAAAACTAAATCATACTTTAAATATGTAACTAAAATGTATAGGTATGTAAGGTAAAAAAAATAAGTAAATAATGAGTTTAGTCATTTGATTCATTAATTCAAATGATTCAGTTAAACTGCTGATTTATTCAGACATTGAATCATTAATTAAACATTCGTTCAAAACACGGTTCTGAAAAACAGTTCTGCTGTGGTTCTATTTGGAAATTTTTGTTGACAAAATAAAGCAAAAAGAATATTGTCTAAAATGTGACAAAGTGTTAACTTATTGTTTATTGTAAAAACTGTTTTGTAAAATCAGTATGACTGATCACATTTACATGCACACCAATATGCTGATAACTCCCAAAAATCAGCTTATTGAAATTACATGTTGTCCCGGTTTACGTGCGAAACAATAACCCGGTAATGCAAATAAACTGCATTTACAAGACTTTATTAATAAATAAGTTCCCGGTAGTGACGTCAAAGCAGTTAAAACTATAATTATGATAATATAGTAGACGATACATATCGCACACCCTGATCTTTAAACACGTTCCAAACAGACTTTCTGTAGTGAAGGGGATTTTTCAGTGACTTTGCAAGTTACGCCAATAGGTGATGACAAATGACGATCTTTATGGGTAAGTCGTTTGAATAATTCACTCAAGCATTTCGTATAATTTATGAGGGAGTCATTGAATCATTCACTCAATCTTTTTGTTCAAAACACTGATTCATTCAGCAACAATACTGTTGCGGTTCCATCACTGAGGCTGTGATTCGGCTGTAGACATATAGTGTGTTATGTAATTTGATTTTATATGATATTAGTATATAAGTAATAAATTGTGTTGCTTTAGAATAATAGCCCATGTCTCAGAAAAGAGAGCTGGTGTTATTTATACGGACTGAGCCCAAGAATAAAGAAGTGTATAAAAAAGCAGTGGAGTACAATCATCAGCTACTGTCTTTTGTCCTGCTCTTGCCTCTGCAACATTGCAAAACCAGAGACATTCAAATGGACAGCAGGGTAGAATCCCCTCTTTGATATCTGTATGATACCTTGTAATAGGCATAGCGATGTTCAGGGTCTCTTCTGGGGACTGTAATAATGAACCAAATGCTTCTGTTATAAATTTTACCACACATCACACAAGATGTCAAAGATTAGCATCCATCTCAATCTGTAAACCCAATCTTTTTCTCATTATTGCTTATTACAGTTTGAGTCTGCTGGGGTTGTGGGATGGTGTGTGTCAAGAGAGCCAGAAGTAGGAGTTTTAGCCAAGATTAGAGAGAAAACACACTACAGTTTCATATGATTACATGTAGGAACCAAGCGATAATTCTGCTTGGTATAAAACTGTTTGAAAACTGTTAAAAGCTTAAAAAATGCAAGTCTATCAATGTGTTGCATAATTGGTTTGTGTGTGTGTGTACGTGTGTGTGTGTACGTGTGTGTGTATGTATGTCCTTGTATTTTGGTGGTGTATTGATTTAGTGGTGACAGATGAAATTACAAGGTGATGAATTGTGTGTTTAAAGGTCATAGGGTCGCAGGTCAATAAGCAGGCAAATGCTGTGAAAATTAAAATGTACGAAGCAGGAAGCTTGATTAATTAAACTAATACATCAGATTAAACTGGGCAAGCTAAGAGGCAGGATTCCCTTGGCCATTTAATGAGCATTCTCCCACATATAATTATGTTAGAGAAGGCAGGGAAGGTGACAGCATACTAAAGAAATTACAATACGCACTACAATTTAGAAATACACACAATTAATGAACCATGACGTATTTATAGGACACAACAGCATTCTGAACCTGTGAGGGTGTATGTTGCGCTACTTCAGATTTAACCGATCAAAGGTTCCTGTGATAAAGGATGTGCAGCTGAAAGCGGTAGTGTAAAAATAGGCTCAGAACCGGGTTGTTGCTATGGAAGAGTATGTAGAAATCCTGGAATTCCTCACCCACACACACACAGATACTCAAGGAGTGCTCCATGCTGATGCACTGCTGTTTTTCTTTACAGTTGCATTTATCCACCCCTGTTCTTTTCTTTCAGATGGACAAGAAGTTGTAACTACTTGGAATAATTGTATAGTAACATGGGGTAAGATGCCCCCTGGGGCAAGATCGACCCCCACCACCACCTTCATTTTTTCTCCTGACCATAGTTAGCACAAAATTGCATCTCAGCACTTTTGATGAATAGCTACACTATTTTTAATGTTGTCAATTCATCTGATTATCAACATATGTGGGATTTAATCACTAGTTTTGAGGGTGATTGATCTAATTTTGTGTCTCTGGAAAATAGTGATCTATGATACTGTATTATGTTGAATATCAAAGTTTTTGTGTGTCTATTTGTTAATGAGGGATCTGTGGACACATCACTGTTTTTAGATTTGTGGAGTAAAGGTTATAGTTTTTATTTTGAAGTAAAAAAAGATTAAATTAAACCCTTGGTTGGTCATAGGTCTTCTTACCCCAAGGGTCTAATTTTATCTTTTTGCTTCAAAATACTATGCAATTTACTATAAAATTATAGTTGTCGTTACAACTTCTTGTCCATCTGAAAGAAAAGAACATCTAACCCCCATGTTACCCTACTGTACACAGCACTTAGTTTATGTGAGATGTGAAAAGGCATTCTGCAAAATACTGTGAGGCAAAGCACTCTTACAGAGGACAGAACATTTTAAACCAAATATGCTTATGGCCTAAATCTGATGATACCACTACTACATTGTTCTTTAGTATTATATGCAAATGCGATGACATTGATCTTATATGTAAGCAGATTCAGTGGGAGCAATGTCTGACAAATTGCAAATGGATGGTTGTTTTTACTTGATGTTGATTTTGATGAAACACAATAATTTCTTATTATTATCCATGTTGAAAACAGTTATGCTGCTTAATATTTTTGTGGAAACCATGATCATTTTTTTTCCAGGAATCTTTGAAGAATAGAAAGTTCAAAAGAACCACATTTATAGGAAAGAAATCTTTTGTAACAATTTATGCATCCTTGCTGAGTAAAAGTATTCATTTCTTTTAAAACTTTTGAATGGTTGTGTTCAACAACCTAATATTTTTAAGTGTCCGAATACTTTTTGGGACCACTGTCAATGTACTCTATTGTAGATGATAATAAACACCAATGTTTAATTCATGTATGTTCACAGGAGATGCAACATCCAAGGAGAGCAGCCCCTTTATTAACAGCAGCACCAGTGACGTAGAGAAAAGCCAGCAGTATGATGGGAAAAACATGGCTCTGTTTGAGGTAGTGCAGCTTTGTTAATGAGTGTTTCAAAGGGTTGCAATACAGTATGAATGTAGGTTCACCTTTGTTTGTATGTGTGTGTTTTGTAGGAGGAGATGGACACTAGTCCTATGGTATCTTCTCTGCTGAGCAGCCTCGCCAACTACTCCAACCTGACGCAAGGCAGTAAAGAGCATGAGGAGGCAGAAAACAACGAGGAGGCGCGCAAGAAAACTGTGCAGGTCATAAAAAGCCTTCCAGTACATCTACAGACTGCCAAATCACTACTGAACCTTATTTTGGATGAGTACAATCCTAAATTGAATTGAGCTGGATGATGACATTTCTGTCTTCTGTAGAGCTGCTTTATAGCAGAATCAAATTTGTTTCGTAATTGATGAATTTTGCAACATTAACATTGTTGTTAAACTAAATTGAATCAACACTAAACAGACTTGAGCTGAATAATGACACTATTATCTTTTTAGAGCTGCTTTACGGCAGAATTTGTGAATATTTGATGAAAGTTGCATCAATGATTCTATTATTTTCCTGTTTAATGCTTTGAAACAATCTGTATTGTGCTTTATACCATAGTCTTCCTGAATATTCTGATTGGCTAGAAGGTGTGCATTAAAGCTGTTTAATGCACAGATAGTTCCAGCAAGTTTAATCAATGTTCTATGTTAATGCGCTGCTTTCGTTGAAACACACACACACACACACACACACACTTGCACACACAGAAACATTCATGAGCACAGAAACTTATCAATGCTGCCCTGCGTCTTTAAATAATAATATAGCTTCGCTACTGAATCTCTACTTTATATTTCTCAGCAACGAGTGGGTAATATAGCTGTTTTTGAAGTTTTTGAAACTCACAGCTTCACTATTAGTAGAAAGTTGCTGAACAGAAGCAGGTAATTCACACCCACACACGCACTCCTCTCTTACTCTCTCAATAATTATCATTATTAATTATAAGTGCTATTATTCATTCATGCAAATGTAATCTTACCACACTTTATCTCTGCGTCTGATTTAAAGCGGGCAGAATGCTAGATTTAATAAGCTGTAACTGACGAAAATATCCATAATTTTTACCCTTCAGGTCAAATATTGCACTGCAAACATCAATTACAGCTTTAACTAGTCAGTGCTGGCAAATAATCATGGTATAAAAATTTCATGAACCTCAGTCATGTGTACGTTAATGGATGTACCTAATTATTGATTGGGTGGATGTTGATTGACAAGCACAAAAAATGGCCTTTTAATTATGCCGTCTGTGAATTATATTGAGCAGCATGTACCAGTTAATAGATTTACATGGTGTCCTGATTATTGATTGGTTGATTGTTTAATTGACAGGCTCCACGTATGGGCACGATAATGGGCGTGTACCTGCCATGTATGCAGAACATCCTGGGGGTGATCCTTTTCCTCAGGATGACCTGGCTGGTGGGCGTTGGAGGCGTCCTGGGAACCTTCGCCATCGTCTTCATGTGTTGCTCCACGGTCAGTCTTCACATGCACAGACACTGCAAGACTCCGTTACACCAGTTACGCCAAGCTCAAACATTAATACTCCACAAATAGCCTCTCTATCCTTCATATCTGAATGCATTTAATAGCATCTACACCAACAGAAAAATCTCTTCAGACCTCGAAAGAAGAATTTATTATTACCGTTATGCTGCAAGACCCCCAGAGACTCCCTCTCGAGAGCTTAAGGTTTCCTTTTACCCCTCTGAACCTTTAACTGAAGATTGCTTACAGTTATACAATCGCTTTGTTGTAAGTCACTTTGGTAAGTCGGTATGTGAGCATGCCAGACAGAATTTCTGCCAAGAATGTAAATGTAAATGCTTACATGAGGTATTTGATTTCAGAGCTGCCAGTTAAGCACAAGCCGCTCTGCTGCTGGTGATTCTGGTGGCTTGCGTGTTTGCATGCATTTTGTGCGTGATCGAGTCACATATTAGTGAATATTTGCTGCGCTATTCTGTTTCAGAGTGAGTTTGAGCAGTATTATGTAAGTGAATGTGCAGTGCTGTCCCTCTCTGAGCTCTTTCCCCTCCTGTCATATCTGTTTTAATATTGTTTGATATAAAAAAGCTGAAAGCTGTCCCTTTGGATTCTACAACCATAAATCCCCTATCATGCCCTTTTGACCCTGCCAAACCCCAGCAGATACACTCACACTCGCAGAATAATTCTGTCAACCCACACTCACTAGTAATATTCACAAGGTTTGTTTGAATCTTGGCTAAATACTTAGTGTTTTCAAATTAATCATTTTCTAGCTTCCTATTTTAGAATTTGAGTACATTGAATATCATACAAGTTACATGAGTGTAAAATGTGCTCAAGTACACTTCCATTTAAAAGATTGAAAGAAATTAATGCTTTTATTCAGCAAGGATGCATTAAATTGATCAAAAGTAACAGTAACGATATTTACATTGTTACAAAAGTTTTCTATTTCAACGAACGAACAAGTTTAAACAAGATGGCATTTAAAGGGATAATGTACAGTCATATTACTTATTACACAGCTTTCCACCCCATAAATAATGACGAGGGCATTAAATATTGATTTGAGAATTGGCCATTTTAAAATCTTACCTGTTTATCTTATAATCTATTAAAGTGTACATATTGTTCTAGCAGCAAGACAAACACTTTGCCAACATTATCATAGGCCTACTATTAATAACTGAAGTCTTCTGTTTTTATTGAATGTCTGAATGAAACGAGACAGAGCGCGTCTGCGGTGTGAAACAAGAGACATGAAAGAAGTGCCGACCTAAAATAACCGGATAAGCGGTCATTATATAGCATTGCTATTGACAATGGTCATTATTGGGAAATAACTGACCTTGGAATGTTGCAGTTGACCAATCAGAATCAAGCATTTCAGAGAGCCATGTAATAGAGTGCAACAGGGATGATGTCAAAACCTGGAAGACTAATTCACCAGTGGTTCCCCCGAGATTTTCCTATGGGTTTTTATAATTGACAATTTCTGAGTGAAATAAGTCTGTGGTAAACTTAAGTTGACGATACTTACGTTTTGTGTGTAATAGACAATTGTAAAAGTCAACATGCAGACACCATAATGTCTGGCCCCCCCACTGAGAACTTCCACCATTTGTTGCCCACATACATTTCAAAGACACTTTGGAGATAGTTCCTGATCAGAAATGTACAGGCCACATGAATCATACATTCGGTCCATAGAAATAGAAAACCTGGCCACTAATTCATTATTCTTGCTGATTCTACTGATTGCTGGTCAACTCACCTTCAGGCCATACGCAACTTCTTTGACAACAGGGTCAAATTAGCAACACAAGTTCATCATCATTTCTTAATTCAATGCAGAATATATTGATTGCAACTTCAACACCATCGGACCAAACCATCAAGAATTTCTCCCGAGACTCCATATCCGGATGCTCCTCAACAAGTATCATACATTTGAACACTAAACGGCGATTTAGTATTAAGTTGTTAACCCCTTTGTTAAAGGTGCAATATGTAAAATTTTTGCAGTAAAGTATCCAAAAAACACTAGGCAGGGTTATATATTTTGTTCACTTGAGTACTTACAATATCCCAAATGTTTCCAACTATTTGTAAATCGTGAGAAAATTGCAATTTTAACCAAGGCTCCGGGGACGTGTGAGGAGTCGCCTGTCAATGGCGTCATCCCCGCGTTACCCTCGGTTTCCGGTTTTATTTTGTAGAAACCATGGAAACACCAAAGACGCTTTAATATATTACATGTTTTAATAGGTAAGGGAACAACTGTTTGGTTATGTTTATAGACAGAAAACTAATTGTTGTTATATAGCTCAACACGTTTAGTCTTATTGTTTAAATCTATGTTTCTTGATTTTTTGCAAGTACCATGCTTTACCATGCCTCAGAGAAAAACACTATTTTGTCAAGTGGCTAACATAGCATAATCAGATGCAGCTTTATTTTTAGTAACAGTAATACAGTATTTTCTCCATCATACAGTACGTTTTAAAATTAATTGCATGCCATTTATCAATACAAGCCATCCAGCATTTAATATGATATTCTAAAATCGATCTACCTTACTGCAGTGTGTCTCAAACAAGTGTCTCACAGCAGCCACCGAGTGAATGCACAAAGTAACATTTTCAACACACTCAAATGTATCTAACATGATAAACAGAGCTGCGTTACCTCATACTCATGACCGGAAAAGCGGAAGCAGCGCCGGCGACTGTGGCATAATAAAAGTTCCGCTGCTCGTGAGGCGGTCGTTGCGCAATTGCTCCAGCGCCCTCGTTCAGCTCCCACAACACTCGGTCCTGCTCTGCTTCATACTACAGTAACGTTAATAATCGCACCCATGAACATGACTTCTTTCTGAGTCCTATCCCGATTGTTTCCACCGGCCATTGAGGTAGAGACCACATGTCCCAAGATTATGCGCTCATACTTGGCGTCATCAAGCTACGCCTTTGTTTTAAATAGGCCTCTAGCGACCTCTTTAGCGGACAAAATTTTTATATATTGCACCTTTAACAAAGGTGCTTTATATTGAGAAATTTGTGGTTCTTCCAGCTCGTTAAACTACTCTTTTCATAGCTTCATTCCACTGTTATGCTACGGTTTAATTTAATTTCCACTCTCTCATTTCCTATGTATGCGTGATTTGTATGCCTGTGTGTGTTTAGTCTAGGTATGTGTTCGTGATTTTAGTTAAATAAAACTTTGTGCATATTCTTGCGAGTTGATTCTGATCTGCTTATAAACCAATGTCAGTGATAGCGATTACGATCACAGCTACATGCTAAGAAAGCGTTATTTTTCTGTGGCCATGGAAAATATCTTTTCTGGAGAGTTGATAGACGATCAATACTAAGTGTTCACTGGCCGAACAGATTAATTGAATGTAATATTAATTCAGCTACATCAAGTTAATTCGATTAACTGATTCAAATATTTATAATTAATTATAACAAGTTATGATTAATTATTCATATTTACCTTTTGAGCTAATTTGCTACACACTGGCGAAATAGTCTCCTGAATTTTGACATCATCCCGGCACCACTCTAGAACAAAGGTTATTAAATGCTGTACAAGAATTGTTCATTGTTAGTTCATGTTAAATAATGTAGTTAACTAATGTTAACAAATGAAACCTCATTGTAAAGCTTTTAATTAGCATCCAAAAAATGACACATCACCGTTAATGGTGCAACATAATTACAGAATGCAGTTCTGTAATTCTTTATGCAGGGCCGTCACTTCAATTCATGGGGCAAGGGACAAAATTATTTCCCCCCTTTTCCCCCTACAACCGATGAATCGGCTAAACCAGTCAAAAATCCCCCTCAACTGCATAGCTTCTTAATGTGCTCAATGTTTATTTTCTAATAAATACATTTTTCTTTCACGACTCACTGGAGGCCTCTTGTCTTTGTCGCTCACTGTCCCCTCTGTATTGATCTTTATTTACTCTATTTACAGACTATGCTGACTGCCATCTCAATGAGCGCTATTGCCACCAATGGAGTTGTGCCAGGTGAGCTGAATTCCCGGTGTTTGTGTATGTGTGCAGATGCCCAGAGGACGGCTGTCCTGTTGTTCTTCATGGGCAGTTAGCTGCAGTGCGCAGTACAGCTCCCAACTGTGCTGAGATCAGCTCCGGACTCATAACTGTGTGTTTCCCTTATGTGGATGCATGTCTGTCTCTGTGTTTATTTAAAATACCAATAGCCTGTAGATGTGTCACTTGTGTCGAATTGACATTTCAACAAGAGAAAAGTATGATGACGGTGTAAAATGCTTTTCTATTTAGGTCTTTAGATGTACATGATTAATGACACATTTGTTTGTGTACTTATAGCTGGAGGTTCATACTACATGATTTCTCGTTCACTGGGGCCGGAATTTGGCGGGGCCGTTGGTATATGTTTCTACCTAGGCACCACTTTCGCCGGGGCCATGTACATCCTGGGCTGCATCGAAATCCTGCTGGTACATTTTCATTGGTTTTTGCTTAATCTGACATTAATTTAACCAATTAAATCCAAATTTCAACAGACAATGGTACAAACTGTAAATTACATTATTTAACATCTCTTTTCTTAGATTTTTGATTTTGAATGTACAATTTTTATTTTAATTTATACTCTGAATACAGTTTTGCTCATACATCAAGTCAAGTCACATTTATTAATACGGCCGGGGGTGTAAACTTTTGGAAACTGGATGATCGGAGTGAATTGTACTTATTTTGTCATCTGTGAAACATGTAAATATCACATTTAGTTTCTGAAGGGCAGTGCTAAATGAAAAAAAAATCTTTAAACAAAATAAGAAAAATTTGCGTATTATCATCCTGTTCAAAAGTTTACAACCGCCGTGAAACTGCTTATCCAGGACAGTATTAAAAAAATGAACATCCAATTTTTGTGATC
This sequence comes from Ctenopharyngodon idella, assembly GCF_019924925.1. Lineage (NCBI taxonomy): Eukaryota > Metazoa > Chordata > Actinopteri > Cypriniformes > Xenocyprididae > Ctenopharyngodon > Ctenopharyngodon idella. The sequence goes on from NC_067227.1 coordinate 8,577,519, forward strand.
CCTCTAATTTTGTTAAAATTAATATTGCATATTCTGAAAGGGGTATGTAAACTTATGAACAGAACTGTAGGTTTTGATTTAGTTTTAAATATGAATATGATTAATTCAGTACTCATATATTTTTACACAATATAAACCAGTGGAATCTTTCTTTACTATTTTTTTTTCTTTCTTTCTCTTGATTTCTTTGTAGATCTACATTGTTCCACCAGCTGCCATATTTAAGATGGAGGGTCTGGAGGGATCAGAGGCCGAGGCAGCGTTGTTGAATAACATGCGTGTGTACGGTACCATCGTGCTCTCCTTGATGTCTTTAGTTGTCTTTGTCGGTGTGAAGTACGTCAATAAGTTGGCCCTTGTGTTCCTCGCCTGCGTCATCCTCTCCATTCTCGCCGTCTACGCTGGGGTCATCAAGACATCTTTTGATCCACCTGAATTTCCGTAAGTAGAAGCTTTTGCATTCAGAATGTTCCTGTAGGATACAGAATACATTTCAGGAGCGTCCATATTTATACAGACTTTATCCTGTTTAGGGTGTGTGTGCTCGGGAACCGAACTCTTCTGTCAAAGGGGTTTGACATTTGTGCCAAGACCATAGAGCAGGGAAATGTCACGGTCACCACCAGGCTTTGGAGATCCTTCTGTGACTCTGAGTTCCTGAACGCCACCTGCGATGATTACTTCACCAACAACAATGTTAGTCAGATCCAGGGAATCCCTGGAGTCACCAGTGGCATCCTGGCAGGTTAGAAACCCTCAAGACTTACAGACATTGATACTTTAATACTATTTCAAATTAATAATACTTTAAAGGGTTAGTTCACCCAAAAATAAAAATTCTGTCATTAATTACTCACCCTCATGCCGTTCCAAACCTGTAAGACTGTTAATCTTTGGAACACAATTGAAGATATTTTTGATGAAATCTGAGAGCTTTCTTTGCCTTCATAGTAAGCTACACAGCTGACACTTTGACGCTTCAAAAAGTTCATAAAGAGATCATAAAATTAATCCATTCGAATTAAGCGGTTTAGTCCAAATTTTCTGAAGAGACTTGTTCGCTTTATATGATGAACAGATTAAATTTAGGCTTTTATTCACATATAAACATTCATCCGTGAACATAAACAGAAGCTCAACCGAACCTGCTTGAGGCAACAAGTAAACATGCTTGAGCTTCCTGTTTACTACAACTGATGTGTGAGTTGATGAATGTTTATATGTGAATAAAAGCCTAAATTCAATCTGTTCATCATATAAGGTGATCGAGTCTCTTCAGAAAATTTGGACTAAACCACTCAATTCATATGGATTAGTTTTACGATCTTTTTATGAACTTTTTGAAGCATCAAAGTGTCAGTTGCATTTGCTGTACTCTATTGACAGTATTTTTGATCAAATAATTGCAGCCTTGGTTAGCATAAGAATTTTTTTTCAAAAACACACACAAAAAAAAAAAAATCGTAATGACTCCAAACTTTTGAACAATAGTGTATTTTTGTATAGTATTTTTGGATAGTACCTTTTTTGCCTTTTTTTTTGTCATATAAATACCTTAACTATGTCTAGTGTTTTGTTCTTCCCTGATATTTAAAATATTTTTTCTCATATTTTGATGGTTTAATCAAACTTGTTTCAACACAGATTCAAATTATTTGAAATGTTATATGATTGATGTTGAAAAAATGTCTGTACTATTTTACAAATTTCGAACCTCATTGCAATATTTGAAATCCTTGAGTAAACCAGTATTGTTATTGTTTAGCTTTGATGTTCAAAAAATGTACTGATTCTGTATTTGATGTAATTTTGTTTTGAAAATACATGGAGAATTGTGAATCTTTTTTCTTCTTCACAGAAAACCTTTTCAGCATGTTTGCGGAGAAAAATTCATTCATAGAGAAACGAGGTATATCGGCAGTACTCGACCCTGAGGCCCCACTAACCAACACTAACCGATATGTCCTGGCTGACATTACCAGCTTCTTCACCCTGCTGGTTGGGATCTACTTCCCTTCTGTCACAGGTCAGTACAACAGTTGTCTGTGTGTATACTTTATTATTGCCATATTTTACATGTATAGTCACATTAATTTGAATCAGACTTATGAATCTATATTTTTGTTTTTAATTATTACTTAAAATCAGTTTTCATTGGATAAAGAAAAAATAAAATAAAATGAATTAAAATTAAATGACTAACAGTTAAAAACAAGATTGTTATATAATCTAATCCAAATGATTTTTATTTTTATTTTCTATTTTCTTGAAAGTTTGATGTTTTTTGTTCTTATGACATTTGTTACCTTCAATCTAAGCAATAACTGACCAGAGCTTCCAGATATAATGTGTGTGTGTGTGTCACAGGTATCATGGCTGGTTCCAACCGTTCTGGTGACCTGCAGGATGCTCAGAAGTCCATCCCTATTGGTACCATCCTGGCCATCACAACCACCTCCTTTATCTGTATCCTTTACGGCTTTGCTTAAATAAATGACCCATGACTTTCACACAGTGCAGAACTGCACATCTTGAAATATACAAGATACAGTGTAATTGGATATCCAACAACAATAATAAAATGATAAGACTTGATGTTTTTCATCTGTGGTAAAATAGCTGAAATAGGAGCTGTGTGTCGTCCTCCTAAATTTTTGCTCTCGCAGACATGTCTAGTGTGATTCTGTTCGGAGCCTGTGTGGATGGAGTCGTTTTGAGGGACAAGTGAGTCTGTTGTTCTACTCAGGGTTATTTTAGCATCACTGATATAGTATTATAGTTTTTGTTAATATTTTTTAACCATAATAATACTAGTTCTGCTTTTGATTTACTTTGGATTCAGTATAGCCTCCAATTTCAAAATTCAACTACAATCATTACAATTCAGCTCAATTTAATTAATTAAAATAATTTCCACATTATTTTTTTTTTTAATTATTTTAAACCAGTGTTTAGTATTAATTATATACTGCTATAGTATTTATTAATATTTTAAATAAGCTTTTATTTTAATTAATTAAAATAATTTCCACATAAAAACTTTTTTTTTAAAGTAAAATATTTTAAATTTAATTTTAGTTGAAGTTTTAGTAATTTTTTATGTACTTTTGTCATGTTTATTAGTCTTAAAATATTTCTGTTTAGCTGTAATGTGTTTTTTAAGTTTTAGTATTTCAACTTAAACTTAATTTTATTTCTGTTAATTTCTAATTTTCTTTTAAGTTTTTTAAGATTAACTTTTCTAAATTTATATTTATAAATATTATATCAAATTTTTATATTTTATTTCAGCCTTATTTCAGTTACCGAAAATTATTTTTAACACTATTAGTAAACAATATCAACACTGTTCAAAACACAGATTTGGGGAAGGCGTCAACGGTAACTTGGTTATTGGCACTCTGGCATGGCCCTCGCCCTGGGTCATTGTGTTTGGCTCCTTCTTCTCCACCTGTGGGGCGGGGCTTCAGAGTTTGACAGGAGCGCCCCGCCTCCTTCAAGCTATCTCCCGTGATGGCATCATTCCTTTCCTCAGGGTACATGTATATGTTTGCCCTCTGATTATCTCTCTGTTGATGCTTCGATACTTGATCATACTAAGTGGTATTTCTTCATTTTACAGGTGTTTGGTCATGGCAAAGCTAACGGTGAACCTACATGGGCTCTCCTCCTGACGGCCTGCATCTGTGAGATTGGCATCCTCATTGCCTCCCTGGATTCAGTCGCACCCATTCTGTCTATGTAAGCAACTACCCAAATGCACACAGCGCACCTTATTCTTTATGATTCCCAGAGAAAGAACAGCAATAAACAGTTTCCACTCACTATTGCTGTAATAAAACTTCTTCACTATGCTGAATAGCCTATTTTCCAAAAGCTTGGTCTTCAATAGAGTGCTACAGGGAAGTCACCAAAACCCAGAAGAATAATTCTCCAGTGGTTCCCTCGAGATTTTCTTATGGGTTTTTATAATGGGGTTTTATGTGGTAAACATAACTTGATGTTGTGTGCAGTTTATGTTGTAGAGCAAAACGTTCAAGTATCATTAATCTATGTTTAACCAACCCGATCTCACAGCAATTCGTATGTATTTTACAAGGTGGCTAATTCGTATAAATTCGTACGACCTCGCTCTTACGAATTCATACGTTTTTTGCTAAATCGTACATATTTTATAAGTTGTCAAATTCGCATGAATTCGTACGAATTACCTACCTTTAACCCTGCCCCTAAACCTACCTGTCACTGGGGTTTAGACAAATTGTACGAATTCGTACGAATTAGCCACCTTGTAAAATATGTAGACCTCGTGAGATAGCGTTGGTTTACCACAAACTTTATTTTACTTGTTTTATTATATGTTATTTAAAAATATAATTTTCTGTAATTATATTATTTTATATAAATAAATGTTTATATATTTTAATTTAAATAAATAAATATTTTATATAATAATAATAATAATATTTTTTAAAATATTATTTTTAAATTGGAAAATTGAGTCGCTGGGGTAAAAAAGACTCAGAAAACTTCAATACAGGATTCTTCACAGGCTTCAGTGTACACCTCAGTTTCTAAATAATATAACCAATACAATGTCTCCTCAATGTGTCAAATGTAAAAAGGTAGAATCTTACTATCATTGTGTGTGGCAGTAAATAACAAAAGAATTATGTAAGATTTTTAATAGGGAGATAAAAATGGTGCTGGGTCTGTTTTATTGAATATCTCAGAAGGAACTCCACTAACAAATACATGCCAAAAACTATTACATAAGCTTCTTTTAGTTGCAAGAAGATGTGTTTTACTCGAGTGGATCTAGACCAAGCCTCCTACTGTGAGTCAGTTGCACAGGGAAAATGTTAAAATTATATCCATGGAACGACTGAGCTCTCTCATTATGAGTAATGAGAGATCTCACTAGCAGTCCCAGCTAACAGTTTCCTTAAAGGTGCAGTATGTGATTTCTGAGAAGGACTGTTGATATTTTAAATCAACCCAAACAAACACACCCCTCCTGATTGTTTTCATTATTTTACAAAAGCAAAACGTTTTGCTGTTATTGTGAGTTTACAGAAATAAAAGTGGACCCTTTACAGTTTGGATTACTCTTATCTGTATGACTAAAATGACGGAGTATTTTAAGTTAAGTGCAAGTGATCGCACCGGCGCCTCCATGTCATGTAATCGCGCTCTCCATGCAAACACTTGGATATGTGGCAAATAATAGCGCACATTTATCTAGGACTAGGCTAACATTAAAGTGAGCGGACTTTTAAAGTTGCTACTTACATGTTTTAAGTGATAAGCCGTATTTGAGGTCGATGAATGATAGGCAAATGTTTGGATTTCCTGTCGTTAACGATCTCTCCCTCACAGACTGCGTGACTTCACCACTTCCTGTCTTGATGTATCCTGTCAATTTAGAGATCTTGGTCACGTTGTTCTTGTAACCTTTGTATTTTAGGTTTTTGTGCTCCACTATCGTACTTTCTTTCGGACATTTTGCCGCTATGCCGTCTAGCAATAGCAGTGACTTAAATGAAAATGATTGACATGATTTGACCAGCAGCTGATTGGACAGATGTGACCCAAAATGTCACATCTATCCAATCACCTGCTTATTATTATTTTTTAATGTTTCTTATGAGCCAATGAGGGTCTTTTTTGTTCGCGCTTAAGTAAATTTAAAATAATAAAAAGAATAGTCTGGCCAATCCAGGGCCCCTGCACATGTGGCTGCAGCCTAGGCAAGCTTGTGCATTAATCCGCACCTGATCATAGCTGAAGCAAAGCAAAATAATGTTTTGCGAAAAATAAAGCGAAGATGAAGAACGAACGAAAAGGAATAACATAAAGTGAAAATACAGTACGCAAGAGTATATACAATAAAGAATTTGTTGTTAGTCACCAGCAGCACACCAACTCCAGACAAACAATGACAGTTAAAACTGTCCTGTTACTATAACTAACATTACAACAACAGCATATCTTGGTTCTGTGAAACAGCAAAACCAATGTTACTCACATATGGAACAGAAACAACCCAACCTCGACATCCATTTTCAGGCCTTCCCATTTTCAGTTCTCTCCAGTGCTGGAAAGTTTTTCTAATGTTAAAGGGATAGTTCACCCAAAAATTTTGTCATCATTTACTCACCCTCAAGTAGTTCCAAACCTGTATAAATTTATTTGTTCTGCTGAACACAAAGGAAGATATTTGGAAGAATGTTTATAACCAAGCAGATCTCGCCCCCATTGCCTACCATAGTAGGAAAAAATACTATATCAATTTACTTGATTACAAACATTCTTCCAAATATCTTCTTTTGTGTTCATCAGAACAAAGAAATTCATACAGGTTTGGAACAACTTGAGGGTGAGTAAATGAAAAAAAAATTCATTTTTGGGTGAACTATCCCTTTAACGCGGGTCCAAAAGCTCTTGCCTGATCATAACCCTTCTTTTTTCAGTGATATTCCTCTGACCTTTTCTCTTTTGTAATGTCTCTCAGCCATCTCTCTTTCTATAGTCTTTCTTTAAATTTCCCTCTTGCTCACTCTCTCTCCTCCCCCATCATTAGTGGACACGCCCCCTACTGCTGATTGGCTACAAGCGTGTTGTGTTGCTTAAGCCCGGAACACACCAAGCCAACGCCGACGAACTAGTGGCGACAAAAGCAGACTGCGGAGTTGGCTCACGTCGGCAGCGTCTGGGTCCAAAGTTGTCCTGACACACCAAACCAACACTCTGCGCCTGCATAAGAAGTAATGCCTTTCCGTACCAGCAGGTGGCAGTAGCTGAACAGCCAATCAGAATGATCAGATGGGCCGACTGACCGACAAGCTCCGATGCCGATGTAGAATCGGCCAAAAAAAGCCGACGAGGACCAACTTCAGTCGACGGTGCGGAACACAATGAGAAAACTTAGTCGGCCATCGGCTTGGTGTGTTCCGGGCTATAGACCAATCCATTTCCACAGCGTTTCTCAGAAATCACTTACTGCACCTTTATGACAAGGTTTTTCTACATTCTCTTGTATTCCCTTGGGTGGCCTCCAGCTTGGTTATACTTATTTATGTTAGTTAAAAATGGGCTAATTAGTGATTGTCAATTAATGTCAGTGCATATGCATTGTAACATTGTAACATTTTTTTATGGCTTTTGTGTGTTACTAGTGTGGTTCCTGTACAGTGTATACTATATTTTACCCTGTTTGTGCTTTCATTTTTTTTTCTTCTCTTCTGTTCTTGTTCCTTTTTCTTTTTCTTTTTTTTCCCTCTTCTGAATATCAATAAAATATGGTAAAAAAAATATTATTTATAATAATAATATTTTCTTTAATTATATTATTATTTTAAAATAATAATATAAATATTGTTTAAAATTGAAAAAAAAAAAAAATCTAATGCTGACTAAATACTTAATACTTATGCAAATTATTAATTTGTGTTCAGTAACTCTAATAAAAGCCAATTTGTTTTCAAATTAGTGGTTCAAATAAATTGTTTTCAAATAAATAGTGGTTCATTGCTGCAAAACAAAGCATAAAAACTTCCAAGGGGAAGTATTTCCTCAATATTACATATACTGATGAAGTTTGGCTCTGTTTCCCCCCACAGGTTCTTTCTCATGTGCTACATGTTTGTAAACCTGGCCTGTGCGCTGCAGACTCTCCTCAGGACCCCGAACTGGAGGCCACGCTTTAAGTTCTACCACTGGTATATTAATTACACACATACTCCTGCTCACTTAGGTTTGAGTCAGTGACGGAAAGTATCTTTGGTTTGAGTTGATGAAAGTTAAAAGTCTAGTCTTTTGTAACCTTTAATGTTAAAGCGAAGGCTACAGACATCACACCACATAATTAAGTCCTTCTTCCACTAAGAATACACTCACCTGTGGCGGTTATCATAATTAGTATAAACACAGCTGCCTGACACCAAAATTATATAACTGTGAGCAATTGCTAACTGGACAAATGAGCATGAGACCGTCTATGATCTTTCTCCAGGGCTTTGTCACTCTTGGGCATGAGCTTGTGTCTCACCCTGATGTTCCTGTGCTCCTGGTACTACGCCATTGTTGCCATGGGGATCGCCGGCTGCATCTACAAGTACATCGAATTCTGCGGGTAAGCGAACCTAAATGAGCCTCAGGGGGAAGCGACTCGACAAAAAAAGGAAAAAACCTAATGATTTTCACACAACCTAGATCAATCTCACTCTTGGCAGAAAAGGCATTGTTGTCTGTACAGTTTTTAGCTTTTTTGCTAGAGGATTTATTTAAAGGCTTGACGAATGCAGCCAAGTAATTATTCACAGTAAACGTATATAGTTTTAGATGACTATTAGTGGAAGACACGGATTAATGATTCTTACCTAATCCAGAGGTTTTTAACCCTTGGCCTCCCAAATAAGATGATCCCCTTACAAAAGACCCTCTTCCTAGAATATAATGATAGAATTTTATGTTGATGCTGTATAAAGACCCTTTTGTACAGTTTTAGATAAATATTAACTATTATAAAGATAGCATGTTTCCAGAGTTCAAATATTTGATTTTATATTCTCTGTTATGATGTAATAAAGCTAAAGTAAATGATTAAAATATTATCTGCAGAGTATTTACAATAATGTTTGGGGTTGATAAGATTTTTTTTAATGCTCACCAAAGCTTTTTTTTTTTAACAGTAAAAACAGTAATATTTTGAAATATTATTACAATGATTAATGTTTTCTATTTTAATATATTTTAAAATATAATTTTTTCTGCATCATTGCTCCAGTCTTCAGTGTCACATGATCCTTCAGAAACCATTCTAATAGCTGATTTGCTGCTCAAGAAACTTTCTAATTACTATCAATGTTGATATCAGCTTAATATCTTTGTGAAAATATTTATTTTAGGATCAGTTGATGAATAGAAAGTCTAAAAAAACAGCATTTTTTGTAACAGAAATTTATAACGTGTCTTTACAGTCACTTTTGATAAATTGAATGTCCTTGCTGAATAAAAGTATTGATTTCTTTAAAAAAATATATATATGTATTGACCCAAACTTTTGAACAGTACTATAATTTGATTAGGTTGACAGCAATATCTATTAATAATATTAAATGTATACACCTTTATTTTTTTATTTTTTTATTTTTTTTAGAAACTAGTGATGTCAAAAGAATAAAAAATTGTAATCTCATCATTTCTGACCTTTTGTGTCTTTAAAACACTAAATAAAACAGTAATATCACCAAATTATCATGTTAAATATATAATATATAATCTTGTAAAGTTATAATTTAAGACACTAGTTTGAAACCCCCTGATCCACACAAACTAAGCTAAAAATTTGGAATTGATCAATAAAATATCTAAGCCCCATCACAAAATCCAAAATGGCTGTGTGTTCTGTCTCTTTAGGGCAGAGAAAGAGTGGGGCGATGGGATACGTGGCATCTCTCTGAGTGCCGCCCGCTATGCTCTGATGAGGCTGGAGGAAGGTCCTCCTCACACTAAAAACTGGAGGTTAGTGATGGATCAATAATATGCCTGTGAACACAACAAACAAGTTTTTCCTGTGAACAAGTTTATAGTTGTCACACGTCAAACTACATTCTTCCAAAATATTGAGAATTAATTAAAATGTTCATCATAATTCGAAATGTTATCAATATTCCAGGCCCCAGATTCTGGTTCTTATGGGTTTGGATGGAGAGCAGAATGTAGAGCAACCTCGACTGCTGTCGCTGACCAATCAGTTGAAAGCAGGCAAAGGCCTGACCATCGTGGGAGCGTGTGTGGAGGGCACCTACTTAAACAACCAACCACAGGCACAGAAAGCAGACCAAGTATGCATACACACACACACACAACTCAAGCCAAACACAAGAGGCAATGATACATTCTTACATGAAATGAGACACTAATAACCTCCATCTCTCTCAGTCCCTAAGAAAGCTGATGGAGATTGAGAAGGTGAAGGGATTCAGTCAGGTAGTGATCTCCTCTAACCTGCGGGACGCCACCTCACATCTGATCCAAGCTGGAGGTTTAGGTGGCCTCCGCCACAATGCGGTTCTGGTCAGCTTCCCCAAGAACTGGAAACAAGCTGAGGAGCACCACCGTTGCAGAAACTTTATTGGTAAGACCAAAGACTAGACATGGATTTTCATATGTGGTGGGTTAGTTTAGACAGTGAGGCAAAGATCTCTCATATCTGGTTGATGACCTTTTTACCTGTGTTTTCATGACTTTTGTGTCAATGTAGATTTACTGCTTATGATAACACAGGTTCTGTTATGAGCAATGATAAACAATGATAAAGGATACAGTACATAGATATCTTCATAGATGAATATTAACTGCATGCATGTGAATGACTAGGGCTGCATGATTGCTTAAAATCATGCAGCCCTAGTCATAAAAATTTAAATAAAATTTAATTTGCAATATGGCTTTGTGTGATTTATCAAATCACAAAGCCTGTCATTTATTTCAATATGTGCTGAGTGTTTCAGGGTGAAGCTTGTTACAGTGTAAAATGTGGTTACCTGCAGTTGTTACCATAGCCTGTTAAAGGGTTAATTCACCCAAAAATGAAAATTCTGTCATTAATTACTTGCCCTCATGTCGTTCCAAACCCGTAAGACCTTCGTTCATCTTCGGAACACAAATTAAGATATTTTTGATAAAATCCGATGGCTCAGTGAGGCCTCCATTGACCGCAAGATAATTAACACTTTCAAAGCCCAGAAAGCTACTAAAGGCATATTTAAAATAGTTCATATGACTACAGTGGTTCAAAGTTAATGTTATGAAGTGACAAGAATACTTTTTGTGTGCCAAAAAACCCCCAAAATAACGACTTATATCTAGTGATGGGCGATTTCAAAACACTGCTTCATGAAGCTTCGAAGCTTTACAAATCTTTTGTTTCGAATGAGTGGTTCCGAGCGTTTATCAAACTGCCAAAGTCACGCCCCCCAGTGGTGAACCATTGAAATTTCGAAATACTTATGACATAACGAAGCCTCGTTTACTGAAATCACGTGACTTTGGCAGTTTGATACACGCTCCGAAACACTGATTCGAAACAAAAGATTTGTTTCAACCCCCAACATAAAGGGATCACACACCAGTGTTTAATGAATACAAATTGTTTTATTCTCTGTCACAAATATAACCATAACCACAAATAATAAACTTAAGTCTAGGGAAAACAAAGAAACAAAGGAAAAACAAAAAAGCTACATGATATAAGAAATGTATAAAAAAAAAAAAAAATCAATGAGATGTTACATTCTGGTCAAGAGCCGCTCCTGAGAGAACTATCCCACAGAGAGTGCTAACCCAAATGAAAACCCAGAGCCCTTATATATTCTACTCCTCTAGTTATCAGTAAACATGGGGAGTGACCACAATCTGCCACCAACAGGTAAGGAGAACACTCAGGGTCATAACAATATTGTTATGTTTTTTCCCCCCACAGAGATTGTTAGGGAGACCACCGCAGCTCAGTTGGCTTTGATGGTTCCGAAGAACATCTCTGCATATCCGTCAAATGGAGAGCGTTTCACTGAGGGCTACATTGACGTGTGGTGGATTGTCCATGACGGAGGCATGCTCATGCTCCTTCCCTTTCTTCTGCGCCAGCACAAGGTACACACACACACACACACACAATTACAGCAATTACAGTCTGAGCAATGGTGGGCAGAGTTATTGAAGTTAGCCAAAAGGACCATTCATTTCTTGTTCAGAGATGGCCATTGAGGAGCATTTCAATTTAAAATATTTAAGTATGTTATACTATATATTTAATTTAATACTAAAAAAAATGTTAAAAATAGTAATTAGACATAACTCTATTTCACCCAATATTTGTGTGTGCTATGTAGTTGTTGTTGTGCTTATCTGTTATCTGTGAGTTTCTGTTAGCATAGCAACATGTTAACGTCAAACACTATAGGAATTCATTATGTAAAGTGTTGCAATTAAGGTTTCATTTCAGTGCCTTAAATCAGTTGCTGCCTAGTAAGGCCACACACTAGGGATCGAAACAGAGACCGCATTCATTTCATGTCTTTGAATGATATACTAACTTCATTAATATACTGGGCAATCAATAACTGTGCTTCAACTGTAGGTGTGGAGGAAGTGCAAGATGCGTATCTTCACTGTGGCTCAGATGGACGACAACAGTATTCAGATGAAGAAAGACCTGATGACGTTCCTCTATCACCTGCGCTTCGATGCTGAGGTTGAGGTGGTTGAAATGGTGAGGAACAAACACACTTCCTTCACACACAAGTTGATACTGGCGACCAACGTTCTAACTTGTTTGTTTATTTAATTCAAGCATGACAGCGACATCTCGGCCTACACTTACGAAAAGACCCTGGTGATGGAGCAGCGATCAAAAATCCTCAAGGAGATGCACCTTACCAAGAACGAGCGTGAGAGAGAGGTATTGATGCTCCCACAGATCCACACAAATCACAGAATAGTCTTCCCTTGTGAAAAAGAAGTCCATTTTAGCATTTTTTTTAAAAGAGTGCTTATTATGAAAATAATATATTTTAAGAGAATATACTATGTGTTATATACTATAAACTATATGTTTTTTGACACTTAATTGCATGTTATGCGATTAAATGAAAATTTGTTATAGTTTAAACTGATATTAAGTGCAATTAGCTGAACTTCAGAGTGCTTTTTGATCCGCTTAAGTATATATTTATTTTTAATTTCACAATTCTATTGTCTTTGAAATATGGTTAAAGTGTATTGCCGAATGTACTGGCAAGCATTTGTGGTAAAAACTATTTAATGTAATTTCTATTGAAACTTAAATGTAATTTAATGTATTTAAGTAGATTTGTAATTTCATATTTGTAATGATGAAGTTGCAATTTAGTACATTTAAAATTTATTGATGTAATATCAAAAAACACTACAGTTCAAATTATAATCATGTACATTACATGTGCTTTAGCGTGTCAATCAGCACATAAAAATAAGTGTACTTCTTTAAAGCATGACAAAATATTATTAAAACATAATGATTTAAATTTCAAGTAAAAGTATAGTTAAGTGTGTAAATAAACAGTCTTTAAAGGGTACTCTCTTTAAGTACACTTAAATGGCCTTTTATTTCATCGTATATACTTTTAAGATTTGAAGTGCACATTCAATATAGTTAGGGCACTCTTCTTTTTTACAAGTGACTACGGTTACATTTTTTTACGACTTTACATGTGCTTTAGTTTTTTAGTCAACAGATCAAAATAAGTGTACTTTAAAGCATGACAAAAGATTATTAAAACATAATGATTTAAAATGTACTTTAAAGTAAAACTTTTAATTTGATATAATTACATTTGAAATGTAATTACATTATTGCATTGCACTTTTTAAAAGTGTACTTAACTGTGTTAAAACAGTCCTAAAAGTGTACTCTTTTTAAGTGCACTTAAGTTACCTTTATTTCATTATTATCTGCAAATTCAAATATACTTTGAACTTTGAACTACAAGTGCACATTCAATACAGTTAAAGGGCTAGTTCACCCTAAAATGAAAATTCTTCATTAATTACTCACCTTCATGTCGTTCCAAACCCGTAAGACTTTCATTCATCTTCGGAAAACAAGAGTTTTCTGTCCCTCCATAGACAGCTACGTGACAACCACTTTCAGACCACTTCAAAAAGTTCATAAATACATCGTAAAACTAATCCATTTGAATTGAGTGGTTTAGTCCAAATTTTCTGAAGAGACACGATAACTTTATATGATGAACAGATTGAATTTAGGCTTTTATTCACATATAAACATTCATCAACACACACATCAGTTGTGGTAAACAGAAGCTCAAGCATGTTTGCTTGACATGTGAGAACCAATGAGGTTCATTCTCATGTGTTACGCAGTTTTGATTAAGCTTCAGTTTATGTTCGCTGATCAATGCCTAAATTTTAAATTCTAAAAGAATCTGTTCATCATATAAAGTGATTCAGAAAATATAAAGTCTCTTCAGAAAATTTGGACTAAACCGCTCAATTCATATGGATTAGTTTTACGATCTCTTTACAAACTTTTTGAAGCATCAAAGTGTCAGTCGCGTAGCTGCCCATGGAGGGACCGAAAGCTCAGATTTCATCAAAAAGATCTTCATTTGTGTTCTGAAGATGAACAAAAGTCTTTCGGGTTTGGAACTACATGTGGGTGAGTAAGTAATGACAGAATTTTCATTTTTGTGTGAACTAACTCTTTAAGCACACTTCATTTTCACAAGGTTTATTCTAACAGACATCAATATTTAATTAGATACATAATAGGTAAATATTATAAATCTAGCCGTTTGAATCAGTCTAACAGCTCTGATGTTGTCTCTTCAGATTCAGAGCATCACAGATGTGTCCCGTGGCTCTATTCGGCGAAAGAACCCTTCAAACCTGCACCCCCAGAGGAGTATCGCTGAGGAGTCCGTGACAGGAAGTGGCGAAGAGAAACCAGAGGAGGAGGTAGCTGCTGTCTTGCAGTTTTTTTCTCTATGCATTTATCCATCAAGCATGTGACTTTGTGTGTGTTTTCCATTTGAGCTAATCACGCCCTTCCTTCTGGCCGATTAGATGATAACACGGACCTATCAGCCATGAAGATAGCATCTCTTTATCACTTTCTATTTTTGCAATTCTCTCTCTTCTCTCAGTCATTATCTACTAGAAAATCGTTCTCTTCTGTTAACACCCTGGCAGTGTTTCTCTCTCCCTCTCTTCCTATCTTTTTCTTTATCCTTCTGAAAACAAGGTTACCAGAAATGCGACAATTCTCACTTCTTAATTTTTTTTGTATCCCTCTCTACCCTCTCACTCTTTTTACCTTTCTCTTAGTCTGTCCGTCTCTCCCGTCCTCGACAGGTTCAACTCATTCAGGGAAAAAATGCCACCCCCACCCCCACTAGCCCCACCTCCCCTACTGCTCCCACACCAGTGGCCATGAGCCCCGGAGAGGAGATTCAGATGACCTGGACGGACGAAACGGAGAAGACCAATAACCCAGCTGTGGCCAACCCTGAAAACATAAAGGATATGTTCAACATGAAACCGTGAGTCAAGATAATGACAGTCTCTACTAAGTATATATTGTGTCAGCTATAATAAATCAATAAAAAAATGTAAATTAAAAATACATATGGTTTTTGATCAATAATTGCCCGATAAATGAAATGGCACATCCTTACCTTTGTAGTTATGGCTAAAAAAAAGTAATTGAGGTTGTTTTTTAATTACGTTCATTTTAAAATGTGGTTGAATTTGTGCTGTTCCTGTATTTCTCTGTTCACTGGGTTGTTCACCATTATTTTCCTTTGCTCATGCCTCAGGGAATGGGAGAACCTGTGAGTACTCTTTCAAGATAACACTAATGCTACGTCCTTCAGATTATTTTAAAAACATGGCACAATTAATTATCACATATGAATGTATGCTTCATATCTCTCTGATAAGCAGAAACATGCTAAAAATGTAGTCATATCAAGAAACTTCACATTCACAAAAAGTCTTTGCAGTGCTCTGCGTATGATGTTTTATACAGGAATCAGTCGAATGTCAGGCGCATGCACCACGCGCAGAAGCTCAACGAGGTCATCGTGAAGAAGTCACAAGAAGCGAAACTAGTCCTGCTAAACATGCCTGGACCTCCTAGGAACCGCACTGGAGAAGAGAACTGTATCCTTTTTCTTCTAAAATAAAATCATCTGTCTATCTGACTTAAAACTTTTTACAGTGAAGTTACTTCCTGCTTGTGTATGACAGTGCTGCTTTCATGTAAATGTCAAAGTTAGCCTCTTAACTTCTGACACACAGACATGGAGTTCCTCGAGGTCCTGACTGAAGGTCTCAACAGGGTCCTGCTCGTGCGTGGAGGTGGACGTGAGGTCATTACCATCTACTCTTGAGGGGCTCAGCTCAACCACCAAATATTCCTCACCTCTTGTCCCTCACTGCATAAACGGAACGTCCCAGTAACCCCTACCTACACCATGAGCAATAACGCCCCAGCACATATCAGATGACTTTGCACTACATAGTCTAAAAAGACACCAGCTTAGTAGATGTCACTTCTTCCACATTATTATTATTATTATTAAGTTTAATCCTTCAATCATTCAATCTATATTCCTCTTATTGGCCTCATTCTCACCTCAAAAACTCAACAGCTTACATTACACATAGATCAGTAAATGATCGAGTTGGTTTTTATTACGACATTCTGACTAATTTCCAAAACCACATGTTCTCCAGTGACACCTGACCAAATACTCTGATCCATCTAAACTTTATCTAATATTATATATATCTTAACAAAATACTTTTAAGGGGCAGTCACACTAGATTTTAAGCATGCGAAACAACAGTTTTATATTTATTTATTTATTTATTTTGTGTGAACCTCAAAAACAGTCAATTTTAAATGTTGAAAGGTTTTCAGTAAGCATTACAAACCATCCAGCTTCTTTTAAATTTGTATGTAAACTTCAGAAGTTTGGGGTCGATAAGGTTTTTGAAAGAAGTCTCTTGCGCTCACTAAGGCTGCATAGTACAATAAAAACATTGAAATATTATTACACTTTCTATTTGAATATATTTTAAATTGTAATTTATTCCTGTGATGGCAAAGCTGAATTTTCAGAAGCCATTACTCCAGTCTTCAGTGTCACATGATCCTTCAGAAATCATTTTAAAATGCTTATCATCAATATTGAAAACAGTATTTGTGGAAAACATTAAAAATGCATGTAATGCATATAAAAGTCACTTTTGTTTAATTTAATGTGTCCTTCCTAAATAAAAGTATTAATTTCTTTTTAAAAAAACCTTACCAACCCCAAACTTTTGAATGGTACTGTATACGGATGATGAAAAATTCCCAAACTAAAAGTTTCCTCCACGTTTTAATATAAATATGACATTTAAATCAAATTATTTTATTGCTACTTTTGAACAGGCAGCTCAAACTATTAGAATTCGTCGAAAGAAGTTTATACACAAGTCTGCGTTCTTCCATGTTCGTTTACATATGAATGTACAGTAAGTGAATGAAACTCAAAATCTAGTGTGACTGCCCCTTTAGGCTTTATATTTTGTTCCTATACTGTCACTCCATTGTTTTACTGTTCATCATAGGGTAAATAGAGCGGAAACTTTCTTTGTTGAAAACAAGTCTTCCAGTGTACCACGTAATTGTCTGAGGTGTGTTTTTACACCAAGGACAGAATTGACCAGGGTTTAATGTGAGCCAGTGTTTAATGTAAGCACTGCTGGATCAATGACTATCAGCTTTGCCCTTGACCATCTGCATGTCCTCTGAATACATCAGCCTTTTAAGAGTCATATACTGTACGATTTGAGAGGGCTGGACCGCTTGTGTGCGTGCGTGCGTGTGTGTGTGTTTGTACTGGAGTAGATTTAAAGGGGTTTTATAATATTGGAGGGTTGATGGATATGTTTATTTCACAAATATGTTCACTTGATCCATGAAATGGAAAAATATCATCAGCAAACATGAATTATATTGCTCAGTCACACACGTGTACATACTGTGGAGAGTCTAAACAGAACTGCTGTATAATTGAAAACCCATATACAGTTCAAATATTCCATAAAGATATAATCCCGAATAATCTCATTTAATAGTAGAATTACATATATATCTTAAGGGAATGTAAATAGAAAAGAATTAGTATTTATATTTCAAATATTTATTTACAAAGAAGATTATTTATTCATTCAGCAATTTTCGATTGATTGTAATCATGGAAAAACATGGTATTCAAGTACATCTCTTGCCAAATCACAAAATATAAATCGTGCCATATGAGAGGAAAAACATTTTTAAAAAAAACCGAACCAATCTTTGCATTTTCATATAGAAAAGGACAGTGCTGGGTCACGGCATCAAAACATATCATGTGTCTGATATTACCAGTTGCAGATGCAGTTTTATTCTAATGAAATCATCCTTTTTCACCTAATCAAATGTGTGAACAAAAGCATATTTTAACTGCATAGCATTTTAAAATCATGTCTAATGTTTGTCATGAATGTCTGACATCTTCGTTTATTTTTACATTTGTAAAGACGACACTAATTTGCTACATTTAAGCAGCATCTGTGAGCGACTGATGCGGACTGTTCAATTCACGAGCACGAGCATATTATTTAGTTCATGTGTGGTAGAAATAGAAGATATTAAAAACATTTATCTAAAGAACTATTTTATTTTTTTGTAAAATTGCAACGATGAAAAAAAGGAATATATTAGATTACTAAATAGACTAGTAAAATATCGTCTTGTGTAACTGTGAGACTTAAAATGAAAATAACTAAATGTATGTTTTAAACTTTAAAATTAAATTGTGCTGAGGTTGCTGCTACCTTCATAAAAATGTAAATATATATTGCACTCCCCCAAAACATGACTTAAAAAACGAAAGAAAAAAAAAAACAATATTTATAGATGTTTTTTGCATTTAAATCGAAAGTGTATTTACATTCAGACGCCCAAATGAGTTGTGAATAATTTTCACAAATGTTTTACAGGGTTTTGAGTACTACAACTCAAAGACAGGCAAAACGACTCAGACCGCCAGTCTGTCCTTATACTATTCAAGCATACCTCATCTTTCCTCATTTGTGGTCATGTCAAAGTTCACACTTGTAGTAGAAAGGTAGTGTGTAAAGGTTGTGGTCTATAAGTTCATAGAAGTGATCTATCAGTATTCTAGTTATGCTCAACTGATCTTTTTTATCCAAAACAGAAATTGCAAAGTATGTAATAAGTGCTACCTATCATAATTCTTCCAAGTTTATTGCTTATGTACTAAAATGGTAATCTTATCTGAAGGAACTTTTGCATTGCTGTACCGTATATGTTAGAATTTACAACACAAAAGACGAGTTTGGCTTCTTTGGAGTCCTATGCAATTACAGTTTAGTAAGTTCTTTGAGGATCTAAAATTACTTTCTACTGAATTGTTTATAGTGGTATAGGTATTGAAATCAGAGCTTCCGTATCTGCCAGGGTGACTTGCAGTTTTATGAGAACTTTCCACATTATTTAAAATCATGCAAAGAAAAACATGCTGGGACAATGTCGCGATTAAGCCATATTGGCTGTTGGATAACAGAGGTTTCACTCTGCGGATGACAATGATGTCTGAAGTCCCGTTCATCATGAAGTATAGAATATCTGAATTGAATTCACATTGATGCAAAGGGCTTTTCGATATCATTTTATCAGATTCGTCTTATCCTTCCCCAAGGCTGAAGACATAAAGAAGTGTCATAAACCTTGTGTTGTATAGCATGTCGTTCCTTATCTTCCCTTGAAAGGGGCGGTAAACTCAAAGTCACCCCAAATTGGCCAAAGCATAACTAGAAATAAGCACTGTGAAAATTCAAAGTTTCTTTCTCACATATTTACATTCAATCACATTTGTTGGTATTTTTATTCTTATTTCACGTCCTCGCTGTGGAGCACTGTTGTAGGGAACCTGAAGTAAACACCTTTAGGGCCGGTTCACACAGAACGCGCATTTGCTTTTAAGAAGAACAGGTCAGTGGAGCAGAAAAAGGTCTAGTGAGAATAACTTATTTTAACTTTTTTAGAACGCTGCGACATGCATGAGATTCTGCAAAAGACACAAGCGAAACTGTCAAACACATCCATCTAGCGCATGTTTACATATAAAAACAATGGAAAAGTAGCGCGGTAATATGGAAAAACGCGTTCTGTGTGAATGGCCCCTTAGGGTCGGTTTACACAGAACATGCTTTTGCTGTTAAAAACACAAGACGCAGGTCAGTAGAACTAAAAAAAGCGTAAAGTCTAGAGACGCGTTTTAACTAATTTTAATTTGAGCGCCGCGTATTTAGAATGCAGCGTCATGCGCAAGACGTTGCAAAAGATGCGAGACACGAGCACAAAGGTTAAAGACGTTCGTCTAGTACGTGTTTACATTGAAAAATAATGGAAAAGTAGAGCAGTGGAATGGAAAAAACGTGTTCTGTGTGAATGTGCCCTTATGCTGTATTCACATGGGGAGTCGGCATCAACGCTTGACGGAGGGCGTGTCTGAAGCTTGGTGCTGACGTGACCGTCATAGTGACAACAGCCAATCACATTATTTCCGGTGTTGCATGAACGCAATTGGCTAGCGACTGCTCTAAGGCTATTTGCATATGGCGATCTAATTGGCTGACGCCTGCGTTGGCGCTTGAAAAGTTGTGAAATTTTCAACTTCTGCCTCGACGTGACGGAACCCACAATTCAGTAATTAAGTAAATGAGAAGCGTTGACGCCGACGCCCCGAGTGAATGCAGCGTTAGAATGCATATAGATGAATCATAATGTTTTTTATGCAACGTTGACATGTAACTATCCTGCAACAATGGTATAGACTGCAACAGTCTAGTTCCAGAAGTAAAAACTCCCTTCATTTTCTCCATAGGGAAATTGATTTTCAACGACCTTTTGTAAATTTTTTGTAAACCTTTAAAGATATCTTACTGTGATCTATGAGGTTAATTGAAGCCGTCAGCCCACATTATTTCAACTTAGTATTAAAATAATCATGTTTAACAGTGGAATTCGTGGTGAAAAACTACATTACCCATGATGCTGTAAAGAAAATTCCAGTCAGAGTCGAAACAACCCCACGTACTCCCACTGCGCATGAAGTCTCCCTACACTCTCAAAATATTCAAATATTTCAATATATATTATAGATTTAAATATTTCTCCATTGTTTTTAACTTGATTATGCTGTTCGCAATGCTTCATGGGATTGTAGTTCTTTTCCTCACTAAAACCGTTAAGTACACAGTCTTGTACCTTTTGTATTTTTGTCCGATTTTTAAATACTTTGTGTTATGATTCACCTCGTAGTTGGTTGGCTTGGTTCATGGCTCATAATGGTTTAACGAAGACTTTTTTGAAATCCTTATGGGAGAAATGAATGGAAAAAATACTTCAGGAACCAACGCTGCTGAAAAAGTGGGCGGGCACTGTTGCGCTCTGTACTGGTATAACGCAGTTTACTAGTCGACTAACAGGGCTTATAAAATAACCAGCGAATTGAATTTGAAATTGCAGGTGTTTCAGAATGTGCTAATGATTATTTCAGAGTGATTGCTGAAGCGGCGTGTGTGAAAATGTGTTCAAATGCAATATTGAGAATGCTGACTCATATAGAATGGGCTGTTTAGCCAGACTTGATGAAGTTAATCAATGGGAAGAGAAGTTGCCACAGTTGATTTATCCTGTGTATTTGGGATATACCATACAGAAGGGGCTTTGCAGTTACTTTAGATCGGCAGAAGTTGTTCATCTTTCATTCAGTGCTCCTGATTCCCGTTTCAGCATGTTGGTGTTTTAACCGAAAATCTCCAGCCCTCACCTTCAATTTTTAAGCACTGATTCTGACTTTCTAATGGCAGCGTACATCTTCTGATGCTTCTGAAACTTTCCCAACAGTGTGTGCAAGAGCGTTTCTACACAGCTGACATTTCTACATAGGAGGGCAGTTTGACACTTTTTTGTATGGTAGTCAGTGTAGATCCAAAGACAGTGATCTTGATTAGTGATGTGCTTTATGTTTTCTGCTTCGGTTCTCACAAGGAGTCAAAGTGGCGCGTGTTTGTGAGCGTGACTGTAACGGGGAAAAAGGTGGAGTGTTTCTGTTTCTTTACGTATATGACTCTGTGACATATCACTTTATTGGAAAAAGAGAGGTTAAACCGTGGCAGTTGCTTTTGTAAATATATGACACATTATAGTTATCTTAGCCTAGCTGTTTAATTTGTGTGTCCATGCAAGTTTAATATTTTAAAAATAAATAGAACATTGTGTCTCAATTGTGTTATATGAAAATATATTTAAACTAGATATCTTAAATTATTGTTTTATCTTGTCAAAAGCTTCTATGTTCTATGAATAATGGTTTCTCTGGACCATTTTATAGACTTGTCTGCACAAAATGCAATAAAGTTCAAGTCATTTATTACAACTATTTTTGTGTTTTCATTTGTAAGCGAAAGAAATCATTTGTTGTTTATTCTATGATGTGGAGTCTTGAGTGAGTTTTCTTCTCAGAAATGTAATTTTTATTAAAACATATTTAATTCAGGATAACGGAGGGACTGTCCTCAACTTAAACTAAATAAATAATCAAATTTCACTTGATGTATGTTCCTCAGACCCATTTTTTAGTATTTGCTTTATTCTGTTTCTTAGTCGAATAAAAGAACATGAGGATGGCACACTGAACTGATATAAATAACTGGCCCCTTTTCCTATCATCTAATTTCAGTAGTGTGTGATGCTGTTGCATTTTGTGGAATAATAAATGATACTGCAGCATAAAGAAGTTCAATTCAACTCCAAATATCCACATTGTCATGGCATTTAAAGAGAAATTTTACTATCTGAAGAGCTCCATGTTTTTGAATTAAAAGTCTCTTTTATCTTTATATGTGAATAAAAGCCTAAATTCAATCTGTTCACCATATAAAGCAGTCATGTCTCTTCAGAAAATTTGGACTAAACCGCTCAATTCATATGGATTATTTTTACAATCTCTTTATGAACTTTTTGAAGCGTCAAAGTGGTAGTTGAGTAGCTGTCAATAGAAGGACAGAAAGCTTGCAGATTTCATTAAAAATAACTTCTTTTGTGTTCCGAAGATGAACGAAAGTCTTACGGGTTTGGAACGACACGAAGGTGAGTAATTAATGAGAATTTTCATTTTTGGGTAAACTAACCCTTTAAAACTTATGAACTTTTTTTAAGACCTGCTCAAATAAAATTAATTCCATATGAGGGTAAAATGACTGGCCTGTAGGCGCTATCTACTGTAATAGTGATTGGTGTTACTCGCACAAAATGTAAATACAAGTACTATACTGTTTGTGTTAAAGTTAAAAATATCTGATCAATGGTGGGCGAAGATAGTGAAACTAGCCTTTGCCAACAGGGTTGGCTATTTGAACTCAGTGTAAACAGATACTACCTGAATGCAAAGTGTTAATATGTTTAAACAAATGTACCTGTAATGTGCTTGTTCAGTTGACATTTTACAATGTTGTTGAGAAAAAAACAAAAGTCAAGATAAAAAATATTTAATATGTTTGCCTGAAACTGTTAACAAAGGCAGGTATGCGCAGTTTCACACATATTTCACCTTAAACATGTCAGCACGGCTATAATAAAAACACTTTTCTAAATCCTGTATTCAGATTTATCAGTTGTGTTGTTTGCAATCCTTTACTTCTTTCATTTAAATTTCAGCGTTTTCCTGTAGCGCAAACATTGGAGCATGGCATTAGCAAAGATCATGGGTTCGATTCCCAGGGAATGGATGAACTAATTTCTAGGAAAGAAAGAAATATACCTTGAATGCAATCTAAGTTGTTTTTGAAAAAGGGATCTGCCAAAAATGGACTGTTTTTACAATTATGGGTTTCAGAAGAAGTCATTATAGGGTAAACTTTTATAGTGGTGAATGGACACTACAACAAATATAATGTTTGTGTTCCCATTTGCCTCGATAGCAAAAGAAAGAACTCACAATGGTGTTTCTATGACTTTCCAAAAAAGGAAAAAAAATATAGACAGAATGATTTCTATGGTCAGATGAGAGAAAATCTTTCAATTTTCCATCACTTCCTTTAGCCGTTATATTAGAAACACCCTTGGAGCAGCTTTAACCAGTTTTCTGTAATCTAATGCCAAGGTAAGAAAACAAAGTACAGCGTTATGAATGTACATTATTTGAAAAATAAGAAAATATATCTTTGCTATATTCATGATGTTAATAACTATGGAAACACGTCATCACAGTCTGAAAAGGGCCCATCGTGGATCAAGATGTCCCATAAATAGTCTCAAGGACTTCTTGCATCTTACGTACACAGAATATAATCTGAATAATACAGACATAGAGGTGATATTTGTTCTAATAGAGGTCAGCATGAACACTTCATATTCTGCGCATAAAATAACAGCAGAAGAAAATGTCAGTGAGCAACAGCAAACAATTCTATATCTAAAGAGCAAAAGTATTCTTATGCATTGATGAACTTGCCCTCCATTTAACATATACACAATCATACAGTTGAAAGCTTCCACAATACGTTCCTTGAAGCTCAACAAGATTTAAAAATAAACACTGATTACATTTTCCATTTACTCTCAGGACTTCATCATCATTAACAACTTTCAATTGAAACCTCACTGGCTTTCCAAATTAGAAGCGTTTGCATATTTAAATGCATATGAGCAGATCATTTTGTTCTGTTATCAGCACTATTAGGAAACAATAACGTGAAACCCTGTTGAAAGTACATTGCTCTGAGTCTGAACTCAGCAGTGAGCTTCTATCATGATGGTCACTGATTGTGCCATTGATCTTTGCAATAAACAGGTTAATGAGTTTCCTTATGTCTTCCTCACCCTACCTATCTCTTTTGTGATATGATTATTTAAACTGGGTCTATGCCTTTGTTGAAGTTTAAAAAACTGCTGAGTAATTAAATCCTGGGAATGGTTATAACTAAGGGCAAAGTGCAGCTGGCTTCCCCTTTGCTTAAGCAGCATGTGGATGATGTAACTTCATGTTTAAGCCAATGGACGGCTTTCTGCTTATCAAGTTACAGTAGATAAAATAAATAAGTGTCACTGGAAGAGAAAGGAGGCAGGAGTGCTGGCTCTGTGCTCAGTTACAGTCAAAATGAAGAACAATTCTACAAATTTGCGTGTCCGGCTCCCTACACTAATTTTTGCATTGGAGGTCATGATTGTGGTCCTTTATGTTGTCTTTGTGACGTACGATGATCATGCTAATGCACTTCTACAGAACAACCAGACACGGCCCATGGAGAATTCATTGTATCAAAACTATCCATTTTTTGCTGACATCCAGGTGATGATATTTCTTGGATTCGGCTGCCTTCTGGCCTTTTTCCGCCGCTATGGTTTCGGTGGAATGGTGTTTAACTTCCTAATTGCCACATTTACCATTCAGTGGGCCATTCTGGTCCAGGGCTTCTTTCAATTTTACTATGATGGAAAGATTCATCTTGGTGTGCTAAATCTGATCAATGCAGAGTTTGCCTGTGCCGTTGTGCTGATCTCTTTTGGAGCAGTGCTGGGAAAGACGAGCCCTGTGCAACTCCTGGTAAGTTTATCATTTTTGCAGCAGGTTTGATATTAGATAGTGAAACATTTTCCATTATCACTGTTTTACTAAAAGGATACAGTGGAAAGATGTGGTGAACATTCACATTCATTATATTATATATACAAAAAGTAGATATTCACCTGTTTTATGTATGTGATAAAGATCTGCCATGCATTAAAAACTCAAATTCAGAGTTCACTGCTTACTGCCAAAATCATCTTCGTTCTAAAGCAGCATCCCAGCCATCGTTGGGAGTTCCCTACGGAAGCAACTCTGTGTGAGATAAACTGTTAATATGTTGCTAAACTTGCAAAAAAGAAGTACACTAGAATACTTTATTAAAAAGTACTTAAACAATATACTTTAAAAGATATATAAACTGAATGTATTGTATTCATATACTTGATTGAATGTTAATTGCAATTAAATATAGGTGTATTATAGTTTAAATTCATATTTAATGCAATTAGCTAAACTTTAGAGTGTTTTTGACCCACTTAGGGATTGTTCACCCAAAAATGAAAATTCTGTCATCATTTACTCCCCTTCAAGTAGTTCCAAACCTGTATAAATTTCTTTGTTCTGCTGAACACAAAGGAAGATATTTGGAAGAATGTTTGTAACCAAGCAGATCTCGCCATAGTATTTTTTTTTCCCTACTATGGTAGTCAATGGGGGCGAGATCTGCTTGGTTACAAACATTCTTCCAAATATCTTCCTTTGTGTACAGCAGAACAAAGAAATTCATACAGGTTTGGAACAACTTGAAGGGGAGGAAATGATGACAGAATTTTCATTTTTGGGTGAACTATCCCTTTAAGTACATCTGGCCTGGTTTCACAAACAGGGCTTAGATTAAGCCAGGATTAGACCTTAGTTCAATTAGGACATTTAAATAGCTTTTATAAATGTGCCTTAGAAAAGAACAACTATTTTGAGACAAAACCATGGCAGTGATATTAAGATATGTCAGTGCAAGCTGCTTTCAGTTAAAACAGCACAAACATTAAGCACTTCAGTCTGGGACTAGGCTTAAGCCTTGTCTGTGAAACCAGGGACAAATGTGATTTTATATTTACTTCTACTGTCTTTGAAATATTGTTAAAGTGTATTTCTGAAAATTCATTGTAAACTAAAATATACTACTGAAACTTGTATGTTATGTTGTGTATGTATTTAATGATGAAGTTGCAATTTAGTATATTTCAAATACAGTATTAACTGTAAATGTAATATCAAATAACACACTAGTTTAAATTATAATCACATACTTTACATCTTTTTCAATGTTAGTCAACACATCAAAGTAAGTGTACTTCTTTAAAGCACAACAAAAGATTTAAAAACTTAATGATGCACTTTAAAAACATTTAATTTGACATTTTTATAAACTGCACTTTTTAAATTGTGTGCTTAAGTGTGTTAAGAAACAGTTATGAAAGTGTACTCTTTATATACACTTAAGTGGCCTTTTATTACAGTTGTTGTTTTTTTAAATATACTTTTAACAGTTTAGTTCACACAAAAATGAAATTTCTGTCCCACTCTCATGTCGTTCCAAACCTGTAAGACCTTTTTTCATCTTTGGAACACAAATTAAGATATTTTGTGTTGAGAGGTTTTTTTTCCTATCCCCCATAGAAAGCAATGCAGTTAGCCTCATTCAAGGTCCAGAAAGGTATTAAAGACATTAAAATGGAAGTTAAAATAGCCCATGTGACATCAGTGGTTCAACCTTAATGTTATGAAGTGACGAGAATACTTTGTGTGCAAAAACAAAATTTCTTCTCTACCCTGTCAGTCTCATACGCAGTTGACGCAATTAATGCAGTTCAGCGCTTCCGTGTTTACGTCCGAATGCCGGCTCAGCATTGGCCGACGCTGTTTACGTGAGCACCACGATGCATGCATGTGGTGCGCACGTGACCAAAAGTATTCTCGTCGCTTCATAACATTAAGGTTGAACCACTGTAGTAACGCTGACTATTTTAACAATGTCTTTACTACTTTTCTGGACCTTGAATGATGGTAATTATGTTGCTTTCTAAATCTTAATTTGCGTTCAGAAGATGAACGAAGGTTTTGCGGGACTGTAATGACATGAGGGTGAGTACTTAATAACAGAAATGTCATTTTTGGGTGAACTAACCCTTTAAGTGCATATTTTTTTTCACTTGGTTTGGTTAAATGCATTCTGGGATTGCGTTCTTCGCATAGATACATGTGATGCTGCCTTAGAATTTAGTTAAATGAAGCATCCTAAGATGCAATAAATAAATAACTTTTTGGATTGAACCTATGAAGCCTTAAAATGCCACCTATGTAGGCAGCACACTAGGTTTTGGGATGGCTCAATTGTGTCACACTTTTGTTAGTACATTTATGTCAACAAAATGAATCACTTGTATTCCCCATTTGTAAGTCGCTTTGGATATAAGCATCTGCTAAATGAATGAAATGTAAATTACACATCCTCATACTACATTTGTGTATTGTTTATAGGTGATGGCCTTGCTTGAGATTCCTGTGTTTGGTGTCACAGAATGGGCCGTCCTGAAATACCTGAAGATCAACGATGCTGGTGGCTCGATCCTCGTCCACAT
Organism: Ctenopharyngodon idella; assembly: GCF_019924925.1. Lineage (NCBI taxonomy): Eukaryota > Metazoa > Chordata > Actinopteri > Cypriniformes > Xenocyprididae > Ctenopharyngodon > Ctenopharyngodon idella. The sequence goes on from NC_067227.1 coordinate 8,605,363, forward strand.
TTTTGCCTGCTACTTTGGACTGGGTGTCACCTTTGTCCTCTACAGACCCAGCCTAAACGAGGGACACCCAAAAGAAACGACAAGTTACCAGTCGGATCTGCTATCTGTGATGGGAACCCTGTTCCTCTGGGTGTTTTGGCCATCTTTCAACTCAGCGCTGACCTTCAAGGGTGACGACCAACACCGAGCCGTCCTTCACACGTTCATAGGTCTCAGTGCTTCCACAATCACTGCGTTTGCCCTGTCCAGCATGCTCAGCAAGAATGGCAAAATCAGCATGGCCGACGTGCAGAACGTAACATTGGCTGGTGGTGTAACTGTTGGAGCCTCAGTGGACATGATGATTTCACCAGCCGCTGCTTTTGTACTGGGGATCCTGGGATGCATTGCGTGCATGCTGGGGTACAAATACCTAAGCCCGTTCCTGGCGCGTCGGCTGCGATTGCAGGATCAGTGTGGCATACACAACCTGCACGGCCTAACGGGACTCATTTCCAGCCTAGCAGGAATCTGCGCAATCCTGGTGGCGACTGAGGAAACGTACGGCCCCAGTCTCTACCAGACCTTCTCTCATCGGGCACCTCCAGAAGGAGACCCTCTGCTAGCGAAGTTGCAGGTATTAATCCCGGACCTGGAAGCGGGCTTGGGTCGGAGCGCACAGGAACAGGCGCTCTTTCAGGTGGCAGCCGTGTTCGGGACCATTGCTGCGGCGGCAGTGGGCGGTTTGCTGACTGGAGTAGTTCTCAAGCTACCGTATCTGGCTTCCCCCAGTGATGAGAAATGCTTTGATGATGAGCTCTTCTTTGAGGTTCCTCCAGATTACAACTGCGTAAACGGGCCACAGGATGTGTGGTCTTACGTTCTCAGAGACACAAGCAAAACTGATGCTGACTGAAAAAAGCTGCACTTGAAAAAGACTGATGTTTGACAAGAGCATTAAATAGAAGGAATAAATCTCAATGTTGGACTAGACCATAAAATATTATGGACTTTAGAACTGAGTACTGTGTAACTTGCTAAATGGTGATTTTATTTACCCAAAAAGTGGTTTATTTTAATATTTGATGGGATAAGGTTCATATACTGCATTTTTTACTGAAATATATAAAGTGTATGCTTGATTTTGATAAAATTATGTCTTTGTAAGATATTCATTTTTTTATGAATCAAATATTTCTATATACCAATTAATTTTCCATTTATAAATTTTAGATTACCCTTATGAAAAAGAGGTACACTTTGGAATACTTTTTAAAAGAGTACTGATTATGGAAATAATATACTTTAAAAGAAAATACTGCAAACTAAATGTAATGTTTTTGGAAAATTAATTGCATGTTATATGCAATTAAATGAAAAATGTATTATAGTCTAAATATTAAATGCAGTTAGCTGAACTTTAGAGTGCTTTTTGACCCACATCTTTGTGTAATTTCATAATTACTTCTATTAATAAATATGGTTTAAGTTTATTGCTGAATGCACTGACATATATAAGCGGTAAACTAAAATATACTTTAATGTAATTTCTATTGAAAATTGTATGTCATGTATTTAGACATTTGTAATTTGCAAAATTGCAAAGATATTACCTTTACGTGCTTTTGTATGTTAGTCAACACATTAAAATAAGTGTACTTTAAAGCATGACAAAACATTAAAACAATGATTTAAAATGTATTTTAATGTAAAACATTTGACATTTTTATTACAAGTTTTGTACTTACATGTCTTGTCACGAAAGTATACTCTAAGTTCATTAAAATGGCCTTTTATTTAATTAATATTATACTATCTGCAAACAATTTTTTTGTATTTTGTGCGCAGCCTTAGGAATCTGTATTTCTCGTTGAGTAACGGCAGCAACACTTCCCTCATTGAACAAAAGATAAAGCAGTACTAAAGTTAAACAGTTAACAGTTTAAAATCTGAAATATGAAGTACATTACATTTACAAGTGATAATGTTATCTTGATGAAAAGTTATTAACAGGTTGATTATATTTCTCATGCACTATCTCTTCTATCCATTTGTTTAGACAGATACACACACATACACATATATTAAGATAGGATATAAATGCATGCAGTTAAAACAAAATCATGTGATATGGAAAATCAGAATTTAGATGCTGATTGATGACACTTTCTCAAAATATGTCAGTTATACATGGATTATAACCTCATTAAAAATGGAGAGGAGTTGTGAAAGTGATTTTTTTTTTTTTCGGTTGTTTTGGATATCTGCCATTGAATTGAATTTATTTTAACTATATCAATTTCATATATGTGTTGATGGTCTACACTGAATGTGAATGAGAGACGTTAACACTTTAACTAGTAGCTTAATGCACAAGACCTTATTGTGGCTGTCTGGGTAACAATTAGGGCTAATTATGAAATAAAAATTGAATATGACTTTTTAATCTTTAAAACGGTTACATGCCGAAGATGTTGGGAAATATTACTTAGGGGTAAATGGGGATATAGCTTAATATTAAATACAACAGTGGTGGAGGTATGTCTGTAAAAGAAAAGGGTAGACAATATAGATGATTCAATTTGAAAAGATTTATTTTTCCAAGTACAAAGTGAAAAGGTGAAAAAATATTTAAAATATTTACAAGAGACGAATAAGAACAATACAACAACAAAGGTGGGAGCGAGCCTACAGTTGCAAAACAAACAAACAAAACTATCAAACGAAAATGTAGAAAAGTCTTCAGCATAAAAACACCCTAACTAAACTACTCTATCCAAATAAACAAAACAGAGGGGATGTCACCCTCTCCTAAACCTAGTGTGTCTAGTTGGACGTTCCCATCTGGTGCAATCAGTGTATGTTGCTCGACTTACTTACCCGCTGCCTCCTTCCCAGCCAGACTTGAGAGGAGAGACAGAACAAACGCAGCTGTGTCAAAACTGTACGTCCACAATATTAACACATTTCGGTCTAGTACACACATATACAATAACTCCAGCAACTGCAATAAACAAGAACACAAGCTCAAGCAAACAAGGGGGTGTGTACGGGCAAACCATCAACGATACAAGCAAAAAAAGCTGTCTGTCGACAGGGTTGTAAATTACGGGCATTTATACCGGAACGTTGCAAGGTGCAAGGTGATTGGCAGCGTGAACCGTGACGTCATCTTTCATATTGAAGAGTGACAGGCTGTTCGTCCAATAGAATCTGAAACACAAAAGCAGCGTTTAAAACAACAACAACAACAACAAAAACAGGTACATTAGATTATCTATTTGATCTTGAATTCAGTATATTTTAGTAATAAGAATTTTACTAATTTAAAATATTTATTATGTAGATATCGTTTAATTTTGCTTTAGAAAAAACAGAAATAATAAGGAAGAAACATAAGAAAACTATAGCCTATATATTACATTTATATAATATTAGATTAATATTACATTAATTTTATATAATATATTACATTAATTTAACATTAATGTTAAGGTATATATTACACATGATATATGACATTAATTTATATATTATATTTCATATTTACATGCTGTGAAATGACTCCACCCGTGTTTACAAAACGCTAGTTTCTGTAATTTATGTGGGAATTATGCAATAACAGAGCAGGTTTATCAACGAGGAGGTATTCATAGAAACAAAAGCACTGCAAATTCTGCAAGTATAACTACACTCGAAAAAAGAAACTCAAAATGCTCCTTGACTTTTATCTACATCACGAAACGATAGGAAACCCTGCCCCCTATCAGCGTCCATTTTGGGGAAAGCAGGAAGTTGTCTTGTTGGGGGAAACCTCATGACAAACATAACTGAGCTTCTTAAATATCCACTGATATATACATCGTTATTTCTTTTTGTTTGAATGATTGTTCGGTGTATTTGTTGCTCGTCTATAGGCGGATCTGACCGTTTGTTTTGCAGTTGTGTTGAGTGTCAAACTTCACACGCGCGTAGCAGAGGTCGCGACGACAACCGGAGTCCTAAATAAAACCAGGCAGTATTTGCCAAAAGCAGTTCTTGGTCTAATTACGAGGTTGGTTCAGATTTAAATGTAAATATTACATAATTTACAGTATGCTGTCAGTCAGGATATGAGTGTGGCGTATAAATTAGCTGCTTATGTAATGCTGTTGTTGTGCATCGAGAGCGTTTGCTGCAGAATCGAGTGTGTTATTTAAAGAACAGCAGTACCGTAGCTCGACTGTAAGATTGTTATCTTTCTGTTTGCTTCATCGATGTAGGAAGTACTAAAATAGAAACGTGAACTATATGTTTCATAAGGTTGGATATGTTTGTAAACCGCTTGTTGCTTTTTTTTTTTTCCATTTACAGCAGGTCAGAATGGCGGATGACTTCGATGTTGAGGCCATGCTGGAAGCTCCTTATAAGAAGGTGGGTTGGTGGACAACCGGAAGTTGCCGGATCTCAATTTTTGTAGGCTTTAAATAATTAATTTACTCAAAATGAAAAACTGTTTACTCACCCTCACGCTGTTCCAATCCATATGAATTTCATTCGTATGAGGAACACAAAATGACAAATTCTGAAGATTACTCTGCTCACTCTTAAAGGGCTAGTTCACCCAAAAATGTCACAATTTACTCACCCTCAAGTTGTTCCAAACCTGTATGAATTTCTTTTTTCTGCTGAACACAAAAGAAGATATTTTGAAGATGGATATGGATAACCAAAAAGGCTCAGGGCCCCATTGACTACCATAGTATTTTTTCCCCAAAAAATAACCTATTTTGTGTTCAGCAGAAGAAAGTAATTTATATAGGTTTGAAGGGTGAAAAGCACCATATAAATAAGTATACATAAAGGGCCTGTTTACACCTGGTCACTTCATGTGTTTTTACTGATCGGATGGCTATCTGATCTGTTAAAACGGTTCCATTACACTTGACCACATATGTGTCTCCGCAAAACGGATATATATCCCATCTTCAATTCCCACGCTATATGCAAATTTAACAAGTTCAAGTCAACGAAAGCAACAGATATGAGCTGCATTTCATTTATCATCTGCTAATTTCAAGATCAAAGACTGCAATAGGAGAGAGAGAGCGGCATCAGCACTGGTAAGATAATTTAGTCTCACTACTTTTAATGAAGATGATTGTGTTTTACGCGTCTGCGACTTACTTTCAGTTTCATTTGCGGCAGTTTGCACGTCAGCTTGCTGAAGAGATACTCGGCTACTCATCTGTTTTGCAGTAGCGCTGTCATATGTGGCCATAACATGCTGTCACACGTTTATTTTTTTAACATTTTGGGAGGAGTAAAATTTACACATGTGGCTCCAACAACCAAATGCATTTACACTTGTCCAGTTTGGAATGCGTCTCAAACCACCTCCTGAAGTGGTTTGAGTGATTGTATTTAAATCTGTTTAGAAAGTGTTTCGGGTTGTTCTGCATTTATACTAGAGATCGACCAATATATCGATTTACCGATATTTCCCCGATATTTAAGCATTTTACCATAATTAGATATCGGATTTACCGATAAACGCAGCCATCTTGTGGGTGTTTTGAGAATTGCGCGCAGGATCGCCATTACAGCGCATGAGGGAAGACGAGACAACGGCGATTTGTTTTGTTTTCTATGTAAGGGGGGAGTGATTGTTAAAAATAAAATGGTTTGTTCAGTTCAGTGGTGTTGTATTCGTGTCAAAAACAGAAGTATAACAGTAAATAAATATCGGTTCTGCATATCGGTTATCGGGCACATAAAAACAAAAATGATCGGTATCGGTTCTAAAAAATCAATATCAGTCAATCACTAATTTATACCTGGTCTTTTCACAATCTGATAGCTATCCGACCAGAGAAAACGCATGAAGTGACCAGGTGTAAACAGGCCCAACATTCGGGTTCCGTAAGTAAAATTCCCACTTATTTTTTCCACAGGGAAATTGATTTTTAAAAACAGACCTGCTATGAGCTTGTCATTCGGTGGTATATGCTTTTGTTAAAGCCATCAGCCTGCATTATTTTTTAAGTAATCATGAAAAGTGGAATTCTTGGTGAAAACTACATTACCCATGATTCTGCAAAAAATCTCCTCCAATCATAGAATCACGCCAAAAAGAGCTCTGTAGCATGAAGCACTGCCTGTAACTACTTAAATAGTTGTCTATATATTCATATTTTGCAATAAACTTAAAATATATTGTTTCTATATATATATTAGTCAACATCAGTTTTATATATAGCTCCATCACAAATGCTTCATGGGATTGTAGTTCTTTCCCTCATTAAAGCAGTTAAGTACCTTATTTTTTTTCTCTGATTTTGAAATACTTTTTTTTTTTTTCTTTACAAAGTTTGTAATGTTATGATTCAGCCTTTGATAGTTTTATTAGCTACTTATATTACTTTTATGTTGATTTTGCATTATTATTATTATTTTTTTTTTAGCTCATAAGTACCAGTGCTCAATTCATTTTAAATGCAGAAGTTCAGAGTTTCTTCTTTTATGTTTCTCAGAAGAAAGAAAGTAATTCAGGTTTGGAACAACATGGGTGGATGACGGAATTTAAATTTTTATGTGAAATGTGTGAAACTGAACTCCTTGTGTTGTCATATGGCTACTTAGAAACCCTGCATTTGTTGTCTGTGCCTGACTGAATGAGAAATGTGTATGAGAAAGAGTTATGTTGTGTAGTGTCATATCTTGAATTACAAATAAATGCCCGTCTATCTCTCTTTATAGACTTGCCTAATGATATCTCACCTCTACTCCCCTGAATACATCTTTGATTCCAGTGTGAACTGTGAAAAAAAGTAAGGTAGTAATTGCGCAATGTATTAATGTACTTTGATCCCTTAGGTAAAAAAAAAACAAATAGACCGCCACCTTACACCATCAAATCTATTCGGTTTCAGAACGGCGAATGAATGACAATAGATGAAACATAATGTGACATGGAGCAGAGACAGTATTCACCTTTCACTAATGTCACCATGAGTGAAAATCTGTTGAAGGTGAAACTAATGGAGTGGCATAAATATGTACACTACCTTTCAAAAGTTTGGGGTCGCTAATTTTTTTTTAAATATTTTTGAAAGAAGTGTCTTATATTCACTAAGGCTGCATTTATTAGATTAAAAAATACGGTAAAAACAGTAATATTGTGAAACATTATTACAATTCAAAATAACTGTTTGATATTTTAATATATTTTAAAGTGTAAGTTATTCCTGTGATGGCAAAGCTGAAAGCTAACAGCACCTGTTACTCCAGTCTTCAGTGTCACATGATCCTTAAGAAATCATTGAAATATACAAATTTTGTTATCAATGTTAAAAACAGTTGTGCTGCTTAAAATTTTTGAGGAAGCTGTAATGCTTTAATATATTTTTTTTAAAATAGAAATGTTTTGTAACATAAATATCTTTACTGTCATTTTTGAACATTTTAATAGATCCTTGCAGAATAAAAGAACTAATTTCTTTAAAAAAAAAAAAAAAAACTTACTGACCCCAATTCTTTTTTAAATGAATTTTAAGTTTATAAATATGAATACTGTCTCTCTACCCAGTCTTGTGATGGTCTCTAAAATCGTTGGTTTGTGCATGCCCTTTTTAGTAATATCTCTTTATCTTAAAGGGGTCATGAACTGCATTTTTTTATGTTTCCTGAGGTGCACTTATAATGTTAATATGATTTTTACATCAAAAATGGTCATAATTTAGAAATAAAAGGCCATTTTCTACTCTAGATTTGGACGCTCTTTTGGAAGGGGCATGTCTGCTGTGAGACTGCTATGATTAGCCAACATTGTTGCATATGAAACAAGTATTACATGTGGCACTCTCTCGAAAACCTTTAACACGTTTTTACTATTACAGTTGTCGAGATTAAGTAATTGTGAAAAGTGTTGATTAAAGCATTATATTTGGATGTACTGCCGTGGCATGAAAGGTTGCAGCGATGAGCATTGTAGCATATGACAGACATGTCTGTTGAGCGCATTAATGCAGTGATCTCGTCATTGCAACTCGATTTCTGCACTCTCACAAATGCTTTTATTATGACTAACAGTGCAAATATTATGTAAAAAAGAGATTCATTGTGCAATGTAGACAGCGTCATTGATCATAGTGGGAGTTTTGGCGAGAGTCCAGAACTCAGTCACTGATAAACTCGCACTGTGTGATTGACAGCTCCAGCGATTATAAAGGCAGCGTTCTTTGATCGCTTTCTGTATATAATTTAATCACAAATTAACTGACTGTTTAGTCACTGGCTTGATTTCCTGATGCATAAACAGAAATAAACAGTTTTGAGACAAAGAACGTTGTGACTGTACATGAATCATTGCATATCAGAAATCACTGATCAGTGATCACAGATTAGGCATTAGAATTAACACGGTTACTTGCATATTGTTTGCAAAGCCGAAATTGTGACTAATTTACCTAAGAATCCAAAATGTACCAAACAAACAATGTTCTATTAAGACATTTACATTGTTGAAAATAAATAAGCACTTTCCTAGCATTAGTATCCTTTGGATAGTAATGCTATTTTTAGTCCAGTGATCCTGTATCTTCTCTCGTTCTCATCTCACTAACACGCCAGTGGGCAGGGACAAAGATGTGATGATGTAGATGTAGGTGTTGATCTGATTCTACAGAGGCGGTCTTTTCGTTGATGTGACAAAATCCGAAATGACTTGTTTTCAGAGCTTGGTTTCAATTAAAGCTGTTTTTAGACTAACAAAGAAGTTTTGAGTTCTGAAACTTCTGAAATGACCTCTTGCATGTTAAAAGATCAAGGGAAATTTGATTTCTCAATTCATGACCCCTTTAAAACTGAATTACCCAATAATCATTTCTATCATTAAATATAAATAGAATTTTTATGCTTTTCTAATTAACAACAAATAAGTGCCACTCATAGTTGTGAAAATGAGGCAAATGCAGGAAAAAAACCCTGAAAATCTTTTGATGAGGTTTTAAGTTGTATCTTTTTTGGCTGACTTTGATGCGGTGTCTTTTGGGAGGCGATATGACTAAGCCGTGTAAATCCCTGTCTGCTTCAGGACAAGCTGTGAGACAGAGATGGCATCGAGCTCTCACAGTCCAACAGCGCTAACTGGAGAAGATCACATGGACTGACAGCCTCGACTCTGGAATGCCCTTTAGCATCTCTATAGCATGACAACAGCAAGACTTAGGCTTAAAATAGCAGGGTACCTATACTACGACCCTGAGGGTCCCCTAAAAAAAACATGTCAAGACCTTGAACTTACTGATAGTTTTCAAAAGTTGAAGACTGTCCCAGTCAACATCTTATGAAGAACAGACCATTTGGTTATATTCAATTTGCACACGCTTTTCTCCAAAGTGATAAAATGAGGAAAACCAAGCAATTTATCATGAAGGAGCCAACAATAGTAGCATTTCTGTCTTCTCTCTTATCCCCCTCCCCTCTCCACTTCCAGTGTTTCCTCTCCATCCTCATGTTGTTCTTTTGTCAATCCTGTTCAGGGTGAAAGCAAGTCTTCTAGCGCCAATGGTCATAATGAGGAACGCAGCAAAAAGTAAGCAAAAACTCTCTGTATTCTGTTCATTCATCTTAATTTTAAGTTTTTTTGTGTAAATGAAATTGTGGGTCTTTTCCCCGGTAGGAAAAGACGCAGCAACAGTCGTAGTCCGAGTCCAGGCCGCCGGAGGAGTAGAAGCGGGGGGCGCAAGAAGAGCCGAGAACGACGCAGGAGCCGCAGCCGTGAGCGAAGACGTTCACGAAGCAAAGAGCGCAAACGTTCACGATCCCGCAGCAAGGATCGTGGTGGACGTTATCGTGGACGCAAAAGCCCCTTGTGAGTTTAACCCCTGATCATTCAATTAAGAGGCTATATTTTATTTTTCTAAGTGCGGCTATGTCTTTGTAGTGTTCAAGATTGGTGGGTTTAAAATGGATGACCGTAAGAACAGGACAAAGCAAATGTCCTGTTCGACAGCAAATGTCAAGTGTCCGACTGTTGCTGAATTCAGGGTTGTAAAAACCCAAAAATGAAAATTCTGTCATCATTTACTCACCCTCACATTGCTCCGAACCCATAAGACTTTCAGCAAAGACATAAAGACATCATAAAAGTAATCCATATGAATCGAGCGGTTTAAACCATGTCTTCTGAACAGACACAATGGCTTTACATGACTAACAGATTTTATTTGGGTTTTTACTCAAATATAAACACATACACATAAGCTCATAAAATATGGTAAACGGAAGCTTAATTGCAGAAATCTCACTGGTTCTCATGTGTCAAGCAAGCATGGTTGAGATTTCGTTTACCGTATTTGATGAGCTCAATATGTTTAGAAGATGATTAGAAGTCATACAGGTATGGAACCACATGAGGGTGAGTAAATGATAACAGAATTTTAATTTGTGGGTGAACTATCCCCTAAGACAGACCATGGGCCAATTTGAATTTATTGTTACATGTTGTGTATTTGGAAAGCACATCATAGTTTGTTGTAACTAAAATGTGGCCAGTGTCTTGCTTAATGTGCATCTGCTTTGCTAAGAATGCAGAAGTACTTTAATCTTGCATTGCTTTATGGCACATTGCTGAAGTGAGAATTTTGCTGTATTTTTGGAGTTGCATTTTTTTATTTTGAGGAATTCTGAAAATAGAAAACCGGGAGGCAACGTCTATCCAGGCCTACTGTGTTCTGGTTCATGGGGGCCACCTTAACCACAAGTTCATTGTCCAATTGGAGTCACATGACTTAGCATGCCTTTATAGAGCTTTTTCAGGGTGCTTTCACACTAGCACTTCAGAATTCGGTTCGTTTGGAGGATGTGAATGCTGAACGATAAAACTGTGTTTGTGTGTGTCCTCACTGACGCACTCCAGGCAGAGAGAATGTATATCTAATTTCTGCCCCCCTTCAGCAAAAATGGTCTCCCGCGTTCTTTAGAACATTTGCAGTACGTTCATGCAGATAGATTCATGCAGGTAGAACCAAAGGTTAAAAATGAACAACAAAAGTGATACAAGCAACTCTATCCATTTTGGCACTTTCTCCTTCATAGCCGTTACTTAGTAACATGGGTACGCGGCTGCAGCTTGATGACGCAAGCGTACCATGGTTGGGACCCAAATAAAATAATGTGAACAGAGAACAGAGGGGGATGGGGGCAGGGGAGCAATCGAGCTCTGGTTCTGGTTATATTTTCTAAAATATATGGGGATAACATATATATATATATATATATATATATATATATATATATATATATATATATATATATATATATATATATATATATATATATATATATATATATAATAAAATATTGATTAATAGAATGATTCAAATAATGATTCAAATAGAATTTATTGCTCAGCTCTTATACCATGGTTCTTGTTTTCATGGTAACAGCAATGTCATCTCTGATGGTGGATTTAAGGAGGATCTTCATTCAGGATTATGGTTCTCCACCTGAATTCGGCTATTTATTATGATTTCTAAAGAATCTAAAATCACACTTGTCTTCTACCAAAGCCAATATAGTCATATGTTAGGTCTGATTTGGGTTATCATTATTATAAATCAATTTTTCTGTCAAATGAATTTTTACCTTTATAACTTTTTTTTTTCTTGACTAAAACTACATTTGGTTTTCACTGGATACTTGCCCCCTTGCACCAGTATGTAGTAGCCCTCGCATGGCCACAGTGGCTGAAAGTTGACTGGTTTAACACTGAGACAAACCCTTGTTTTATGTCATAGTATGGGGCCGAAATTAAATGGTGGTCCCGGAGGGAAGACCGGCCCACAACATTTCACCAAACACAGGTGATCTCATCTGTGACTCTTGCTGCCTGTTGTGAGCTGAATGTGTGTGTTTGTCTTGAGTAATCATACACGGATGGGTAATAAACACAGACTGATGATGTATTCTGATTCTAGTCGCAGGCGCTCTCGGAGCAAAAGCCCGTTTAAGAAGGACAAAAGCCCCGTCAGGTGAGACACTCATCACACTCTGCTGTAGTACTGAAGTATTGAAGTATTTCCACAAGTTATTCCATAAGCCATTTTATTTTAAATGACACTAGATAAGGCAGAGCGAAATCTGCCACTATGGTGCACTTAAAATAAGAATAGGAACTGAAAGTGGTGGATGGAGTTATTTTTAAAAGGTGTTAGAGGTTAACTGTTCACCTTCTGTCTCACAGTAATACTGTACATCAAGTCTACAGCTCTTGGTAAACTTGATATAAACTACATTAATGTGTTATTGATTAAATTAATTGTTGTTCAAAATAATCAATAAAAAGAACGCATACATGTCATTTTAATAGAGTATTTTACAGTCCATTTAGCCTGACATTAAAAAGTTTTTTGCCCTATTCAAAATCATAGACAGAAAAAAATTAAATTGTTATAGTATGTGTTCAATTTATTAACTTGATTCACTCCCAAACAGTTGATCTCAATTTAGTATCAGATGTACTACAAAATCTGTTTTGATATCAAAATTAAGGGCTATCTAGATCTACAGAAATCATTGATAAAATTATTAATGTTGTTCACAATAGTCAAAAAGTACAAAAATACGCAATGTATTATTTTAATAGAGAATGTTAAGGTCCATTTGGCCTGACATGAAAAAAGTATAATATAATATTTATTATTGTTAGCGATTTCTGAGAGACGCTGTTAAAAGTGGATCAGACCGAGCACCACAACATGTAGCCAATCAGCAGTAGGGGGCGTGTCCATTCATAATGGGGGAGGAGAGAGAGTAAGAAAGAGGGCGATATGAAGAGACTGTAGAAAGGGAGATGGCTGAGAGACATTACAAAAATAAGATTAAGATTAACTGTGTATTGGATTATACAGAACTCAGAACATGATTTTTATTGTCATTGCAATATATTTTGGCGAAGAGATATGAATTCAAACCTAGTAGTTTATATTGTACATGAAAAGCTTTATCAAATGGCTATGATCTTTATTTATGATCACAGAATGGCTTATGTTGTGGAAATGTCTATCAGAGATTAATTTGCCTTTATTTCCAGAGGGAATGACTTGTGTTTCAGTGGTTGATGACCTGTGTGTTTCTTCAAACAGGCAACCGATAGATAATCTAAGCCCAGAAGAGAGAGACGCCCGCACAGTGTTCTGCATGCAGCTCGCTGCCAGAATTAGACCCAGAGATCTGGAAGAATTCTTCTCTGCAGTGGGAAAAGTATGATGCCCCAGATTAAAGCACACTTGGTTGTGATCCCTTTTTCTCCCCATTTACTGATATTAAATGACAGATACAACACATGAGAGCTTTTATATCCATCTTTTAAGGTCCGTGACGTGAGGATGATCTCAGATAGAAACTCTCGGAGGTCAAAGGGCATTGCCTACATTGAGTTTGTGGAGGCCACATCAGTACCACTGGCAATCGGCCTGACGGGGCAGAGAGTTCTGGGAGTGCCTATCATAGTCCAGGCCTCGCAGGTCAGAGCATCAACACAATGAAAATCCACTGCCTGTTTACTATTACAATGATTATGAATAATTTTGTTGAATTGTTTGCATATTTCAGGCTGAGAAGAACAGGGCCGCAGCCATGGCTAGCATGCTCCAGAGAGGTGGTGCAGGGCCCATGCGGCTGTATGTTGGCTCCCTGCACTTCAATATAACTGAGGACATGCTCAGGGGCATTTTTGAGCCGTTTGGAAAGGTGTGTTTGGCATTTGAATTGGTTTTGCATGTATAAGCAGTTAAACCAGGATAAAACTAACATGGACTGAATGTTATTTTTGTCATTTCAGATTGAGGGCATCCAGCTAATGATGGACAGTGAGACGGGCAGGTCGAAAGGATACGGCTTCATATCAGTGAGTTCATATACTGTATATATATATATATATGACAGTGGATGACTAGTCAAATTCTGGTCCTTTGTGTTTGTGAGTAGGTCTGTACGATTTGGGGAAAGAATATAATTGCAGTTTTTCTAATAAAAAATGTGATTGCAGTGTAAAAAGCAATATATTTTTTTTTAATCTCCAGGTTTGTTGTGCTTGTTTCTGAGCTGCACAGTTTGGCCAAAAATGTCTGTTTATATATTTATATGACTACATAATGGTAACACTTTACAATAAGGTTAATTTGTTAACATTAGTTAATGTATTAACTAACAACTAACAATGAGCAATACATTTGTTACTGTATTTGATAATCTTTGTTAAAGTTAGTTAATAAAATACAGTTGTTCATGGTTTCTTCACATTAGTTCGCAGTGCATTAACTAATGTTAAATACAATATTTGATTTTAATAACGTATTAGTAAATGTTGAAATTAACATTAACAAAGATTAATAAATGCTGTAGAAGTGCAGTTCATCATTAGTTCATGTTAACTAATGTAGTTAACTAATGTTAACTAATGAACCTTATTGTAAAGTGTTACCATAATCATAGTAATCTTTGTGATTATTCCAGCTTTTTTATATATATATATAAATGTTCTGACTTTCATTTCGAAAAGACAAGGGCAGTTCTATTACACCATTCCAATGCTGATTGGATATCTGTTTGTGCAGTTTGCAGATGCAGAATGTGCTAAAAAAGCCCTGGAGCAGCTAAATGGTTTTGAGCTTGCGGGGCGGCCAATGAAGGTGGGTCATGTTACCGAGCGTTCGGATGCCTCATCGGCCAGCTCCTTCTTGGACAATGATGAGCTGGAGAGAACTGGCATTGACTTGGGCACGACGGGTCGCCTTCAGCTGATGGCAAGACTCGCAGAAGGTACAGATTGAACCCTGCATGTTACTGTCTCTCAGATGTGCCAATGACTGATTCAAACTACTTGTGTATTGCTTATTCCAAATGATATTGCATTGTTTTGTACTCATTGAAATGTGTCTCTGGGATGTTTTTAGGCACAGGACTGCAGATTCCTGCTGCTGCCAAGCAGGCCTTACAGATGAGTGGTTCTGTGGCGTTTGGAAATCTGGCAAATGGTGTGTCTTTGAGTCATTTTCATATTCCTATCTTAGAATCCATTGAGTTGAATGGGCTGTGTATCTTCATCTAAATGCCTTGATCTAAACGAAAGCAAAATCTGGTCTATATGGCAGATACAGAGAGTAACCATGTCATATTGCATCTAATATAAACCTTCATCTAAGAAAACAGATAAACATATCTTCATCAGCCTCATTGTACTTATATTTCATTCACCTAAGACATGATCAATTCCAGAATCCCATAATGAGGCTTTGCGACTTAAAATCTTGCATATGGATACGTTTACACTGGAAGGCATAGTGCTCAATTCTGATTTATTGCTAAGATCTGATTTTTTTATTTTTATTTTTTTTGTTTGACTGTTCACATTTTTTTCAAATACAGTAAAACAGTTTTGAGTGTGATCAGGTCACGATCCTGAACTGACTCACATGCGCAACTTGAAGTAACAAACACAAAGCCGGCATTCAGCACACTGTCGTATGTATGCAAATAAACATGAACATGAAAAGTCGCATGAACTCCGATATGACTGTTAAGACTGAAATCGCATTGCAAAATATCAGACCTGTATCTGATTAAGGACCACATATTAAAGTGGCCCAAATCAGAATCAAAAAGATCCTGTTCACACTTCAGAAAAAAATCAGATCTGAGTCGCATGTAAGCAAAAAAAATCTGATTTGGGCCACTTTTGCCTGCAGTCTGAACGTAGCTTATGTGGCTGATATGATTAATTTGAAGTACATCAAGGTCTTGACAATTTGCCTCCAGAGGAGACTCGACAAATCCAAACAGAGCTTGTTGACCTGCTGTCCTGTTCCCACCATTTATTTGTTATTCAGAAGGCTTACAGCAAAATTTTGTGACTAGTGACAGTCATTCTCAAGAGCATATGATGCTTTGCTTACCTGTGGTAGTGACAGTCTTTTGTGTGTTTGTGCCGCTTACAGCCTCAGCCGCACCTCCTCTTATTCCCAATCCTGGGATGAACCAAGCTATGAACCTTCCAACCCAGCCTCTGGCCACACACTGTTTACAGCTCTCCAACATGTTCAGTCCACAGACGTGAGTTGCACTAATTATTAAAACTTTTTTTGATAATAAGGTGTATGTGATGTCAAATGAGATGTATCTTTTGTAAAAGAAACTTCTTGATGCATTGCTTTGTAGGGAAAACGAACCTGGCTGGGACATGGAGATACGAGATGATGTCATCGAAGAGTGCAAAAAACACGGAGGAGTGGTTCACATATACGTCGACAAAAACTCTGCTCAAGTAAGTGATCGCCTTTATACGGTGGCTATAAAAGCCTACACACCCCTGTCAAAATTGCAGCTTTTTAAAATATAAAAACTGAATCAAAGTAAAATCATGTCAAATCTATTTCCAACTTTAACCCTCCTAATGCATTTGGGTCCATTTTGACCCAGAAGAGGTACATAAAAATTTTTAATAAGTAAGAGATATGACGATTTAAACTAAATTGCTACACCTTTTGCGTTTGGATCTGTTTTGACTGGAAAGTGAACTATGGCTTTAAAATGAGATTCAAAAAATTTAAAAATGAGATTGACTGTTTAGTAAAAGTTTATGCAAGTAAAATGAATATATTTTCTTTGAAAACTTTTTAATAATTCAGTGTCAATAATTCAGTAGTTTCAATAATTCAGTAATATTGATGTTGTAGGGCTTAAGATCATCAAAGCCTTTCTCGTTTTCCCCAATATGACAAATCCTCACTCTTGCTCTTGTTTGTCAGGGAAATGTTTATGTAAAATGTCCAACCATCCCAGTAGCAATGGCTGTTGTCAGCGCTCTGCACGGGCGGTGGTTTGCAGGTAAACCTGTCCCATTTTCTCCCATCTACCAAGTTTTTCTTTTTAATAGACTGCCTTGCATGGGCTGTGCGTGACATTAATCGCAATCTCTTTCCTTTTTACAGGTAAAATGATCACAGCTGCCTACGTGCCCCTCCCTACATACCATAACCTGTTTCCAGACGCTGCCACAGCCACGGAGCTCCTGAGGCCCATGCACCGGTGATCCAGCCCATCGCTTTGGCTCGGACCCCTGCCACCCACTGACCCTGCTTCATCTGGAACCCCAATGCATCTGTACTCCTTCCCAAATGAACTGCTGTGGGCCTGAGACGGTCCTGTCACTGAGGGACACTTAATGTATGAAGTTAGATTTCACAGTTGGACAGCATTTTCAGTCTCGTAATGGCAAAAGCAAACTTCAGACCAGCTCTCAGCTTTATGTACAGTGGTATATTGATAAGTGAAAACCTGTAACATTGTCACCCTCTCTAGATGAGTTCTTGACTCTTGAAAACCAGTTTCGAAGATTCTGGGTTTTTTTAAAAGGTATTTGACCGTCTTTCTGTTTGTTTTTGTAAGGATAGAAGGAAGGTTTCTTCAGCTGTTTGGTCGTCAAGTCAAGGAAAATTTTCACTGATCTTCATCTTTTCAAGACAGACATTGTGTTGTGAGCTATTGGTTCATTTTTCATTCTGGTTCTTCACTTTTAAGCAACAAAAGACAACCAAAAAAAGTTTTTGTTTTTTTGTTTTCTTCTGGAGAGTCTACTCAAGCTGTTTAGCTTTCTAAAACAACATTGAATTTATAACTTTTCATAATCAAGAATTGATTTTTCTAAAATCTTCTACGATTAAAAGACTTTCACAACACTGTGTAAAAATGAGTTTTGTCTTTGTATTCATGATATGATGTGTTGGTAGATATCCTGAACACCTCTAGAGGGTGCTGGTAGTTTGTGTTCATTGAATAAGGATGTTTTTGTAAGTATTAAAGGATAGTTCACCCAAAAATGGAAATTCTGTCGTTTAATGACCCCCATGTTGTTCCAAACCCATATAACTGACTTTCTTCTGTGGAATATTTTTTTTTTTTTTTTTTTTTTTAAATCCATAAAATGGAAATCAGTGGTCAACAAAGCTCTTTGGTTACCAGCATAATATCAAAAAATATCTTCTGCAGAAAAATGAAAGAAAGTAAGTCATATGGGTTTGGAATCACATGAGGGTGAATATATGACAGCATTTTCATTTTTTGGTGAACTATCCTTTTAAAGTCACCATGAAATCAAAATGGACAATTCTTGTTTTTGTTTTGTTTTTTGTTGTTGTTTTTTGTTTTATGGAATATTGCAGTATTTATTATAAACAATTTATCCGTGCACATCTTAAAATATATTTTAGTTCATGTTCCCTCATAATCTTTAATCAAAATAACTTCCCCTCCCTCTTCCAGTGACATCTCTTCTCTGATCACAGCAATAGCAAACCACAATGATCCAACGATCCAATTAATTCCCGATGGATAAAATCAAGTCCCACCCTACATTTTTTTTCTTGTTCGAGAAGCCGTTTCATTTGTATATCACATGCCATATCTGTTTCGTGCCGACTTTAAAGCACTATTGTCTGGATGAGTATGGTGGAAAATTATAATATGACATGACCATTTTTTTTAATTAGTATTTTCTGTTTTAAAATATTAAGATCAAACCTTGATAGTTTTTCTAAACATTAATATTAAAAACTACTATCCAAAATTAACATAAACATGTTTACGAGTAAATAAATGAAAATTGTGTTTCTACAATATAAAATCAAAACAATCTTTTATCTAAAGTAGCCACGCTTTAACTAGAATCTCGATGACAGCTCTGCACACTCTTGAATGAACTTGCATTTCAAAGGTGCAGTGAGTTATTATATTGCATCTTGAACTTTAATATTAACCTTAATCAGAAACAACAGTTTAATATAAAACTCTGCTAGATGATAATCTCAAAAGATACAAACATTGGAGAAATGTAGCCCTCTATCAACTTCACTGTAATTACAACTCAAAAGTCAATAAATTCCAGAATCCCATAATGGAGCTTTGGGGCTTTATGAAATATTGCATATCTTGTAGCTGGTTAATTTGATTTATTTGAGGCGCACTGAAACCTTGGGAATTTGCCTCAGGTGGTAGCTCAAATCTGAGCTGCTAAAGCTAAACCTACTCTTCTGCCCAATCACAGGATAAACCAGCTTTCAAAACTTTCCCAGACAACAAAATATCAAATGGGATGTGTCCCAACTAAATGAAAGTAGCGACGATTTTTTTTCTGTGTGAGCCAGATATTGTATATGTGCTGCAATGCCTATGCAATAAACCTTTCAGCCAATCAGAATCAAGTATTCAGACAGACCATAGCATAATGGTATATAATTCTTATAAACTTAAAGGGATAGTTAACCAAAAAAGAAAACTGTCATAATTTACTCACCATCATGTCATTCCAAACATGTACGACTGTGTTTCTTCTGTGGAACACAAAAAAAGATATTTCGAAAAACGTTGGTAACCAAACAGTTTTGGTTACACTGAAAAAACAATCAGATATATCTCAAAATATGTTCTTTTTGGACCTCCAGGACCAGAAACGTTGAGAAACACTGATCTAGTGGCTGCAGAAACGTCATGCGAGTATCTAAAACAACAAAGGAAAAGGTTCAGGTGTCAAAAAAAGAGAAAAACCTCAGTGTGGGTTGAATGCAGATTATAGAACATCCAGTGAAAGAGGACACAATGTTCTCCAAAACGTTCAGCTTTTACGTCAGCCCTCAGTGGACCAGCAGACTGGAGTTCTGTGAGACTTCTGTAAAGTGTCCAGAACCCCACAGACCATGACATAACGTTAGCAGCCAAGACGTTTTTTGGCACAGTGTCTCTGCTACTGCCTTTGAGGAATCCTGCTCTCATCTGTGATAGTAAATCAAATGTGAAATTAAATCGGCCAGACCTCAGACAGACCGTATGGTCTGCCAGTCAATCTGAGTCATCTCAGTGAGTCTGAGAAACTGTTGAGAGTAGAGGAGGCTTCAATTGTTTCCATCCATATAATGATTATTTTACTATTTTTATTATATTACTATTACTACTACTACTATTGCTAATTACATTTATTAATTGTTTTATGATTACTATTATTAAGTTATATTCAAAGTTGTTTTACAATCTAGATGGACATTTTTATTTTTGTTGTAGGCTAATTGTTAACCTCACTTGAATAGTTTTTATCTAAATGTTACATTAATTAAGTTGAAATGTATTAACTTTAAATGCAATATCAAATACTGTTAAAAATTATAATCAAGTATTTTACATGACGCTTTAGTCAGGTTTCTGGACTACGCCCTCCAGTTGAGTGGTTCCTCCTTAACTGTGGGGGAGGTGGGGGACTATGTGCCTCAAACTCCAGTGGCCGCAGAGCTTGGCCCACCACAGATTCCAGCACTCCCAAGTCCGGTGGTCCCAAGTCTGAGGGGCTCAGTGTATCTGAGTCCAGTGTTCCCAAGTCCAGTGGTCTCAGCGCATTTGAGTCCGGTGGTCCCAGTTCTGGTGGTCCCGGGGAGATCCTACCACCATCAGCTGAGCTTCCATCTGGCAGCTGCCATCTTGTGTATTTGGCCACACACACTTCTTCAGCTCCTCCCAAGGTGGTGGCGATCGCTCCTGAACTCTCTTTCTGCTCTGACACGACCACAGAGGTCGTCCATGAACTTCCTGTCTGCCCTGATATGACCACGGAGGCTGTCTATGAACTCTGTCTGTCCTGTATTGGCCAAGGAGGCCTTCTCTAAACCCTCTGTGATGGCCATATAGGCCATTTGTAACCTCTCTGTTCCAGTTCCTCCCTCCATCCCTCCCCCTGATCCACCTCACTCCACCTCCCTTTGCTTGAGAAGCGTCTGGAATCCGCTCCTTAAGGGGTTCAGTCATGATTCCAGTCTGTATTCCCCTGTCTTGTGTTTAAGCACTTTGTAGTTTAAGTGTTTTTCTGTTCAGATTGTGTTCATTCATGTGTTTAGTTCCTGTTTCCCTTTATGCATTGTCTTCCTTATTTGTTTCCATAGTTACCCTTGTTTGTCACCATAGTAACTAATCATCTACACCTGTCCCTGTCCCCTTGTTAACCTGTGTATTTAAACCCCAGTGTTTCTGATGTTCTTTGCCTGGTGTTATCCTACTTAGATGTATTTTGTGCACTTGGTTTTGGTTCCTGTCGTTCCGTGTATGGATTATCTTTTACATTGCCTGGACTCTTGTGTTTTCTGCCTGGATTTACATCTGTTGTTTTGTTTAAATAAACTCTTAAACTCCATCTGGATCCAACATGCTATTTTCTAAAACAGCCACGTTACACCCTTATGGGGCCCTATAAACAATAATAGACAATCTAACTGGGGCCCAAAACTTTAACCAAGCTTTTTTTTTTGAACATGATATGGTTAGATTCAGATGGTAAATATCATACATCAAGTTGGGTGTCTACTATTTATAATGAAACCATGATGTTTAAAAATATATTAATCATATCATATGATAAGATATATTTATTTGTTACTAGGCCTACTGTAAATTAAATTATTATAGGATATCATTCAATGCTTTCAGAATCCTTACTTTTTTAAATAATTTTGTAGACATTATTAAATACATTATTTTAGCTAAATTATTTGTATCAATAGTCTCCTTTATGCCTTTTGCCCCATGTGTGGGGTAAAATGCCCACCTTGCCACCTTGTACATTTATAAGATTTTTAAACAAACAAACAAACAAACAAACAAACCACTTTTATGATTTATTTTCACACAAAATATGTTGCTCCATCAATGTTCAATAAAAACATATATTTTCTTCATACACTATCGGAGCTAATGAAAAGCAAAATTTTTCTTAAGGTGTACCCTATATTACCAGCAAGCACAGGTTTTTAAAATATATACTTTTTTTCACAAGGGTATCAGTAGCCACTAAATACTTCAGATTAGCCACATTAGTTAAATAACTAGAAGAATAACAAAAGTTTGCTCTACAGGCCAGTGTGTTTATGATTACGATAATGAATTAAAATAATATAATAACAAACACCAGTTTGCAAAATCAAACAGCGCACTGTTTTTGTACAGCTAAATTGGAAGTGGCTGACACCTGAAGCCTTGCACATTTAACGTAAAAAAGGTCGCTCTTACGTTAAAAATAATGTGGATATCCCAAAAAAAAAAAAAAAAATCCGTCGGTGAGAGGCCACTTCCTTTTTATAAAAACTAATTAACTAACCGCTGTGTAAAAAAGCTTTGTGTTTAATAAAGTTAGAGTTGACGTCTTTAAGACCTCTAGAGGGAGCTGATATGATATAGGCTGGTCAAGTGCGTGGTAAGGGCTTGAAAAACTTCAAAACCACATTTGACTGGTGAAAATGTTTTGAAACAACATTTAAGACACTCATCTTAAGTTTCTTTAGTCATTTGTGCTGATTTGCATAAGTGCATGCATATGGAATATTTTGGCTGTTTGTCATTCATTCTGTGCTTGTTCTTATTTCTGGGCAGCTTGAAAAACAAAGCCGTGTCAATCCAAAATAGTCTTTTAGGCATAAGCCTACCAGAAGTCTGTTTGAAACTAGGAGCTTAGGACGTGGTCAACAACGGAGTCTCCTAATGGAGAGCAATGAATGGAGAGCCAAACATGGTTTTCCCTTGTGAAAAGGCAACTGACTAGCAGAACAGTGAATGCTCTCCAGGAAAAATCAATGTGGAAAACACAAGCGGTTATCAAAAACAGGACTTTGATGTTCACAGACATCTGTGATGAAGGCTGACATTGGCAAGAGTGGCAAAAAGAAAAGTGTGGGAAAGAAAGAGAATTCATTGCAGAACTGGGGTTGGTTGGCACAATTTTCATTTTTTTCATTCTTCGTCTTTGGTGCAAGAAACAGACTAGGCTATAAAGCAGGGGGGTGGGGAACGTTGATCCTGGAGGGTCATTGTCCTGCAGAGGTCCAACCCTAATTAAACACACCTGAAGCTAATCAAGGTCTTCAGGATTACTAAAGTTACAGGCAGGTGAGTGTTTTTTCCAGGGTTGGAGCTAAACTCTGCAGGACAATGGCCCTCCAGGATCAACATTCCCCACCCCTGCTATATAAAGCAATGTGCAAATGCAAACATTCAACATTCATTTGTTAATTTGTTTGTGGCATTAATGCCAATTAAAGGGTTAGTTAACCCAAAAATGAAATTCTGTCATTAATTACTCACCCTCATGTCGTTCCACACCTGTAAGACCTTCGTTCATCTTTGGAACACAAATTAAGATATTTTTGATAAAATCCGATGGCTCAGTGAGGCCTGCATTGACAGCAAATTAATTTACACTTTCAAATGCCCAGAAAGCTTTAAAACTACAGCAGTTCAACCTTAATGTTATGAAGTGACGAGAATACTTTTTTTGCGCCAAACCCCCACCCCCAAAATAACGACTTTATTCAACAATATCTAGTGATGGCCGATTTAACAACACTGCTTCATGAAGCTTTGAAGCTTTACGAATCTTTTGTTTCAAATCAGTGGTTCGGAGCATGAATCAAACTGCCAAAGTCACGTGATTTCAGTAAACTAAGCTTTGTTACGTTATAAGTGTTTCGAAATTTCAATAGTTTACCTGACTTTGGCAGTTTGATACACGCTCCGAACCACTGATTCGAAACAAAAGATTCATAAAGCTTCAAAGCTTCATGAAGCAGTGCTTTGAAATCGTCTATCACTAGATATTGTTGAATAAAGTCGTTATTTGTCTTTTTTGGCCCACAAAAAGTATTCTTGTCACTTCATAACATTAAGGTTGAACCACTGTAGTCACATGAACTGTTTTAAATACGTCTTTATAGCTTTCTGGGCATTAGAAAAGGAAATTAACTTGCTGTCAATGCAGGCCTGAGATTTTATCAGATTTTATCAAAAATATCTTAATTTGTGTTCCAAAGATGAATGAACGACATGAGGGTGAGTAATTAATGACAGAATTCATTTTTTTGGGTGAACTGACCCTTTAACCTCATGTGGAGATAAGAATTAATGATTTTTATTTTATTCTCCAGATGTAAACAAATGCCACTTACACTTACTTTGAAATATTTATATATTATATTTTCAAAATATAAATGGTTTTCATCACTATTGACTAAACAATAACTAAATTATACAAAATTCATTAAATTTAAATTACCATTCAAAATTTTGGGGTTGGTATTGTTTAATGTTTTTAAAAGAAGTCTTTTATGCTCAACAAGGCTGCATTTATTTGATCAAAAATAAGTAAAACATTAATATTTTGAAATATTATTACATTTTTAATTTATTTTTTTTCCTGTGATGGAAAAGCTGCATCATTAGTCTTCAGTGTCACGTGATGCTTTAGAAAACATTAATATGCTGATTTGGTGCTCAGCTAATGTTCATTTATATTTATATAACGTTAACATTTTGTAAAGAAACACATGAACGTGCAACTAGGAGACTGATTCACATTTTTTAACGTTATCTCTGAGCGGCTTTGTCCCGAAATGTGCGTATTGTTTTCAGAGAAACATGTGATTAACGAACAACAAAGCCTCACTTTCTTTCCATTCACGTGAAAGCTTCACTTTGCGTGTCGGAATGTTTGAACCCAGACCACTACGAAGTTCAAATCCATTTACTAACATTTTAAATAGCCTATATAACAAAAAATATATATTACATTGTCATATGTTCTGTCCTATAACCGGTAAAACAATAACAGCACAATTTACTTGCCTTAAATCAGAAGGTAATATTATTATAATTATTGTGAATTATATTATCAGAAAACTGAACTCATTTAGCGTCGCCAGGCTTTGGTTTGTGCTTAATGGATAAAACAACGGAGCTGCGCGCTCGGGTTTATGGCTGCTGTACATTTTACCCGTCACAAGATGGCACTGTTTTCGACACTCTTAATGCTCTGAAACTTTTCCCTAAACATTCAGAGAAAAGCTTCAAATATTTAAGAGGTTTAATTTCTCCATCCCTACACAATAGTTTTAGGCCTTTTGCAAATGTTTCAGTCAAGTTTAGCTGTTTTAGAGAGCGTTTAAACATATTGAGCTCGTTTTGTTAAATCTGTAGAAATATTTTTTATGTGTAGAAAAAGTGACGAAACTAAACTATCCAATCAGATTTCTTTTCACCCATACCCCCCCACGCCCACCCATGCACGCACATAAACACATTTGACTTTACAGCACACAAACGCACACCTTTATTTATTCTCATTCTCTGTTGCTTTCTTAATATGTCATGTGTGTACACAGAAAGATTTTAATAATCAATTTAAAAATTATGTAAAAAATAAAAACGGCATTAATAGCGCCCTCTCATGGTACGCACAGTGCGTACAGCCGTACAGCTGCAGGCGCCACTGCGTGCAACTACATTTTTCTCTGATATGGTAGGAAATTATGCTGCGTTCACGCCATGTCGTAATTACTGCAATTTCGAGATGACAACAAAAAGTTCTACTCTGAGCTGTTTTATGGCAAGGTTACCACCTTGCCATAAAACAAGGAGGAGCTCTCAGAAACTTCCTATAGCTTACAATTACGAGCTCTACAAGGATGTGAATGCTTTTTACAAGTTGAAATCTCGTAATTATGGTAATTATGACTTGGTGTGAACGCACCATTAAATTAAATTTAATGTGGAGGATTTGAACTGTGACAAGATGCAATTATGATAAAGTAGTATATTCCAAAGCTTGCCTGATATTCTGCTACACACTCAAAAGTATATACTTTTAGGACATATAAGCATTGGGACACAGCATTAGTTGTCATGGTTACCGATTGAGTTGCGCTCCTGTTTCTTGTTCAGTTAATCATTAGTGTGTGTATTTAAGCCCTCAGTTCTTTCTGTTCATTGTTTAGTGTCATCTTTAGTTTAGCGTAGTGCACGTTAACTTTACTCTTGCTCCTAAATGTTCCTGGATTTATTAAAGACTGTTTATTTGGATCTTTCTGTGTAAAGTGTGTTGGACTACCGCATTACACTGTGAATATGCCCACTCAGCATCTTTAGAGCAGGCCTTCAAATCTCATTCACAAGAAGCTACGTCCTGTTTTTCTGCTAAACATAAGCTCTTCCTTTTCGCTTGGATGACTGGCTTCTAATCATTAGCAGACGTCCGAAAAATCTCCACCACATTTCCTTGTTTTTGATTTTGAGAGAAGCCTTTGAGTGTTTAAAGCTAAGCCAAATGGTGACACACACTCCAGACAGAAACAAAATGCAAATCAAAACGCTCAAGTGGGTCGCCCGGAAACATTCATGTCTGGAATTGTTTTCTTCTGTTCCTTTATAGTAGATATTATGCCATCCTGCATGGATTTTTGGTTTTGAGTGGCTTTGTCCTAAACCACATTAAAGTTCCCATACACTATTCACTTATATACTCTATAAATAAAGGTTCCAAAAGCAAGTTTTTGCAGCAATGTCATAGAAGAACCCTTTTTGGTTCACCAAAAAATCTTTCGGTTAATAATCTAAAGAACCTTTTTAAACTATAAATAATCTTTTGTGAATCGGAAAGGTTCCATTGATGTTAAAGGTCTTTCATGGAACCATTGATGCCAATAAAGAACCTTTATTTTTAAGAGTGTACGAAACTTAATCTAAATATAAGCAAGCAAAACTGCTTTCTTAAAATAAATCTGTTTTGTAAAATATGCTTTTGTCAGCTCAAACAGCATTTTCATATCAGCATGTCACTGGGGGAAAAAAGGAAGATAACCTTTTGACCTCTTTTTGGAAAATATGCCAGATATGCGAGACAGTGTTATCTGGAGTATTTTGCCTAATAATAGTTTTCTGACAATTTTAGCTCAACACTTAACCTCTTTAAAATGTAAAATATATATGGAAATTGAAAGAAATTTCTGTATTAACAAATGAAGCCTTTACTGTAACATACTGCCCACATATGAACAATAACAGCATTATAGCAGACTGACAGCAGAAAACAACTATGAAACAAACTATGATTGACTGATTTTCTTTTTCTAGTTGTTACAGTAGGTGCGTTGTGAATTGATGTAACTGTAGCATTACTTAGCATGCAATACTTTGACTTTTCCAGTAGTCCAGAAATAAATGTTTGTAATAATATGCATATTTACATATGTACAAGGTCCAGGGTTATGTTAACAAATCAGAAGTATATCTTAAGTCTGTTTCCTCTGATGTTGGAAACACTGTCAGGTGTTGTTACGGTTGTGGTCTGTAAGGCAGTCTGTGTCACTGGTTGTGATCTCTTGTGAGCATCCAGGAAGCTCAAATCAGTTAGAAGGCAGTGGAGAGGTGTGAGCCAAAAGCTTTCCGTCGGTCAGTCATCTGGTCTATGAAAGATGAGAAAGGAGAATTAAGTTTATGAGCACATACTGTATGCGCTATAGTTATTGTTCAGAATGTTAACAATCTGAATGCTAACAGATAAAAAAAAGTAAAAAAGTAAACATATATATATAAACACTGATGAGCCATTACATTACAAATCACCAGCAGCTACATTAGTGCAGACAGTTCATTGCAGCATTCTGTGTATGGGCCTGCGTAGCCGATGACCTAGCCGGGTCCCCGTGCTAACCGCACGCCATCGCCAACAATACATGAATGGGCCCAAGATCAGAGATTGGACTGTAGATGTTTGGAAGAAAGTGGCTTGGTCTAACGAATCAAGATTCCTGGTGCATTATGTCGAAGGCCAAGCGTGGATACGCCGATTACCAACAGAGGTTATGACACCTGGATGCGCTGTTGGGCGGACACAGGCCGGCAGCGGTTTTCGGACACTTTAGGCCACATTATTCCAATAGTTGTCAGGTATCTGAACATTGATGCAGACCAAGTGTACCCATTCATGGCAACCGTGTTCCCGGCTGGCGGTGGCCATTACCAACAGGATAATATGCCATGCCACACTGCCAGAATCGTCAAGGAGTGGTTCGATGAACATGATAGTGAATTTCTGTTAATGCCTTGGCCTGACATGAGCCCAGTCGAACATTTGTGGTTCAACTTGGAAAAGAGGGTTTTTGCGCTACATCACCACCACCCCACAATGTACGGGAACTGGAGGACATGCTGTTGACATTATGGTACCAGATACCCCTGCTGTTTTGCAGGCTAAAGGAGGTCCTACAGGTTATTAGATAGGTAGTCATAATGTAATGGCTCATCGGTGTATATATTGTCAGCCAAGCCCATTCAACCTATTTATTTCAAGCACAACCTTCAACAATTACACTTCATTTTAGTGATTTATTTTGATTGTTATTATTTTAAAAAGAATTTTATTTATTTTTACTTAAACTTTTTAATTTAATTATTAGCTTTTCATCAAGAACCTTCACTCATGAACCTCCTTGCAGTTCTTTAGTTTATGTCCAAATGTTCAACTAAGATTTTTTTTTTTGGTCTTTGTTTTTTATCACTTGCTTACAATATTCAACATGTTTTATGTCCTTCCAAGGCCATCTGACCTCTACTGATCTCAAATGATCATGTGCTGAAGATAATATTTGAACTAATGTACATTAACATTACCCAAAGTCCATTTTGTCAAATACCAAACCAGCCACGGCTCGTCTGTATGGGTATTAAAAAGCAAACAAGCAAGCCCAGCCCAGGTGAGAAAAAGTAATGCAAAAGTAATGTAACTCATTACTTTTCATAAAAAAGTAACAAAGTAACGCAATTAGTTATAACCCGAATTCTGGAAATGTTGGGACGTTTTTTATATTTGAATAAAATGAAAACTAAAAGACTTTCAAATCACATGAGCCAATATTTTCTTCACAATAGAACATAGAAAACGTAACAAATGTTTAAAAAACATCCCAATATTTCCAGAATTCGGGTTGTACTTTTTTAGGGAGTAACGCAATATTGTAATGCATTACTTTTAAGAGTAACTTTCCCCTGTTCTTCCTATGTGGAGTAGCGTATCAGGTAACACTTTAGTATAGGGAACACATATAAACTATTAACTATGACTTTTCCCTCAATAAACTCCTAATTTACTGCTTATTAATAGTTAGTGAGTTAGTTGTTAAGTTTAGGTATTGGGTAGGATTAAGAATGTAGAATAAGGTCATTCAGAATAAGGCATTAATATGTGCTTAATAAGTACTAATAAATAGCCAATATTCTAGTAATATGCATGCTAATAAGCAACTAGTTAAAAGACCCTAAAATAAAGTGTTACCGCGTAGCAAATTATTGAGAGTATAAACCCTTGAATTTAAACATGCTCATGTGAATAGCTTTTGTATACAGTATAGTTCTATTGTGTTTGTTTTATGTTTTTTCTGAGAATAGACAAGACTTTGTTTTCCTCACAAAATTCCTACACAACTTGAAATATTCCAAAACAACAACTGGAAGCAATAAATACTAATTCGAAAGCAGCGCAGCCGCGCTTTCCGCGCATTTTTAGATGCGACGTGAACGGCCCCTAAGATGGCATTCTATGCATTTGTCGTGTGTATTAAAGTCTGTCAATCATCATTAGAGCGCCATTTTGCAAGGACATTAGAAGTCTGCCAAAAGTGTGTCTGATGTGTTCAGTGATTAGAATATAAAGCTTACAAAATGGTTAAACTAAGACCCAGAATCTGCCCTACCTAAATTTAGGGCACCAAACCATGTATTACATTATGTATTACTTAACATAACTCTTAATTGTGAGTATATATCTCACAATTTCTAAGTACTAGGGGATGTATAGAGGTATTAATTTATTTTTATTGTCAATTTTGACATTGATGCAAAATCAAGCAAGGATTTAATAATCAAATACTTACATACTTCCTCTTGGATTTCAAAATTTTCGACAACTTGTAATCTGTAATCAGAAATTTTGATATTTCTTTGCTATATGCATAGTTTTGACATATAGGTCATAGATCATACAAGCATTCAAATATATATGTATGATAACATTAAAACATTGTACAGCAAAAAATAAATAAATAAATAAATAAATAAAACACAAAGTTACCCCCAGTCTGATGACATTCTTGTTCTGTGAAGCTGGCGTTGCAGCTTCTGTTGTGGAAACAGAATTACAGATGAAATTACATGCATGAGTGATGTTACATATTCAACAAATACTCTTTTCATTTTTTACTTCTAGCTTTTCGTTACTCTCTTTAAAACCAGTTGCTGATTAAGTGTGAGGTTCAATGTACTACAGTATGTAAACTACTATAGCTGACCTAATGATGAATGTAAGATATGAGAAAAATCTTTCAAAGTCTGTTTGTTTCTGGCTCAAGCTATTTCTGGCTCCAGTGTTAATTTTCAACAAGACAGCAGACAGGGATAAATATCCATTTCAAATCCATTTCACGCTATTACAGGCCTACAAAAATTGGCCACTGGCAAAACATTGCTATTTCAATGGCTGTCTATGGAGAAGAATTATTTTACTGCCAGATGGTGTAGTTAAAATATCTACCCACTGGGGATGATGGGACCATGCTAAATGGGCACGTGTGTGCAGTTTTGGTATGTATTAGCTAATCTTTTCCTGTAGATCCAAACTTGTGATTAGTTATGACCGGCTCAAAAAACTGCATGCGCCAGCCAAGCAACTGACAGTGAAATCAATGGCAATGCTAATGGATGCATATTAGAAGTACTTACACTACGCTTGTCACATTTACATTTACATTTACATTTCTTAAAGGGTTAGTTCACCCAAAAATGAAATGAAATTCTGTCATTAAGTACTCACCCTCATGTCGTTCCACACCCATAAGACCTTCGTTCATCTTCGGAACACAAATTAATATATTTTTGATAAAATCCGATGGCTCAGTGTGGCCTGCATTGCCAGCAAGATAATTTACACTTTCAAACGCCCAGAAAGCTACTAAAAAAATATTTAAAACAGTTCATGTGACTACAGGGGTTCAACCTTAATGTTATGAAGCAACGAGAATACTTTTTGTGCGCCAACTTGATGGCCGATTCCAAAATACCTCTTCATGAAGCTTCGAAGCTTTACGAATCCTTTTTTTCGAATCTGTGGTTCGGAGTGCCAAAGTCACGTGTTTTCAGTAAACGAGGCTTCGTTACGTCATAAGTGTTTCAAAATTTCAGTGGTTCATGTGACTTTGGCAGTTTGATACACGCTTCGAACCACTGATTCGATACAAAAGATTCATAAAGCTTCGAAGCTTCATGGCGCACAAAAAGTATTCTCGTCACTTCATAACATTAAGGTTGAACCCCTGTAGTCACATGAACTGTTTTAAATATGTCTTTAGTAGCTTTATGGGCGTTTGAATGTGTAAATTATCTTGCTGGCAATGCAGGCCACACTGAGCCATCGGATTTTATCAAAAATATATTAATTTGTGTTCCGAAGATGAACGAAGGTCTTATGGGTGTGGAACGACATGAGGGTGAGTAAATACATCTTAATAAACACCTTATATGTATTTTCATAATTACTTCCATTGAAAGTGCTGGCAAGAATTTATGATCAATTAAAATATACTTTAATGCATTTCTGTTGAAACTTGTATGTCGTGTATTTAAATATTTGTAATTACACATTTGTAATTATGTTGTAAAAATATATTAATTTCAAATTTATACAAATTTATAATCAAGAACTTTACTTGTGCCTTAGTATGTTAGTGAACACATCAAAATAAGTGTACTTCTTAAAACATGACAAAAGATTATTTAAACATAATGATTTAAAATGTACTTAAAAGTAAAACTTTTAATTTGACATTACAATGTGTACTTAAGTGTGTTAAGAGACATAGTCATGTACTTTCTATGTGGCCTTTTATTTCATTGACATTACACTATCTATATAGTATGGATTTTAAAAATATATAGGCCTATACTTTTAAGATTTGAAGTACAAGTGCACATTTAATAGAATTAAGTGCATTTCTTTTTCACAAGAGATCCTACACTGAAGTGGGAAAAGATTATTTGATTAGATTAAGATAAAAAAAATAATAATAAATTTTAAGCCAAAATTCACAGTCACACTGTGGCGCAACACCTCTATAACTCATCTACAGTGAACTTCAGTAAGGTGATAATAGCATCATGCTGTGGTGCTGCTTTTCATCAGCGGGTACTAGCATATACTGCAAGAGTACGTTTTAGTATGCTAAATAACTGACCTATGGCTGTGTCTGAAATGGCATACTTCTCTACTATATAGTAGGCGAAAAACAGTGTGTGATCAAAGAAGTGTGTCTGAATTCACAGTACTCATAAAAGAGTACGCAAAATGTACCCAGATGACCTTCTACTTCTGGCGAGATTCTGAAGTGTGCATACGATGGACACTTTATGAGGCCACAGGAGAGGATTTGTAAATGGCAGTGAAGTGACACAACTGATGCTGGCAGTGTTGGGTTAGTTACTGTAAAAAAGCAATTAATTACTAATTACAACAGTGTAATTGTAAGTGTACTCTCTCTAAAAAAGTATGGCATTCATAATTATTTTCTTAATCCCATATCAACCTCAACCAGTTGAACAATACAAGGATAGGCATGAATCTGCTCTTATAATTCTTTCAAATAAATAATATAAAATTGCATAAATTATTCTTGAACTGACCAAAGATTTTAAAGGGAGAAAGTTACAATAAAACCATTTTAACATTAGTCGTTAAACTTTTATGTTAAATCCACTGTTGTTTTACATAGAATTTTTCTGTAGTCCATACAGTATTAGGAAGTAACTGTAATTAAATTACTGAAAAATTAAGAGTAATTAATAAATACTTTAGTGAACAAAAAATGAAAGTGAAAGTGATGTGACATGTAGCCAAGTATGGTGTCCCATACTTGGAATTTGTGCTCTGCTTTTCACCTATCCAAGTGCACACACACAGCAGTGAGTATTGTACACACACACACCAAGATGTGGGCAGCCATTTTTTTTGCTGAGGCACCTGGGGAGCAATTGGGGGTTAAAGGGTTAGTTCACCCAAAAATGAAAATTCTGTCATTTATTACTCACCCTCGTGCCGTTTTACACCTGTAAGACCTTCGTTGATCTTTGGAACACAAATTAAGATATTTTTGTTTAAATCCGATGGCTCCGTGAGGCCTACATAGGGAGCAATGACATTTCCTCTCTCAAGATCCATAAAGGTACTAAAAACATATTTAAATCAGTTCATGTGAGTGGTTCAATATTAATATTATAAAGCGAGGAGAATATTTTTGGTGCGCCAAAAAAAACAAAATAACGACTTATTTAGTGATGGCCGATTTCAAAACACTGCTTCAGGAAGATTCGGAGCATAATGAATCAGCGTGTCGAATCATGATTCGGACCGCGTGTCAAACCGCCAAATTGCTGAAATCACGTGACTTTGGCGCTCCGAACTGCGGATTCGACACGCTAATTCATTATGCTCCGAAGCTTCCTGAAGCAGTGTTTTGAAATCGGCCATCACTAAATAATTCATTATTTTGTTTTTTTTTGCCGCACCAAAAATATTCTCGTCGCTTTATAATATTAATATTGAACCACTGTACTCACATGAACTGATTTAAATATGTTTTTAGTACCTTTATGGATCTTGAGAGAGGAAATGTCATTGTTCCTTATGTAGGCCTCACGGAGCCATCGGATTTAAACAAAAATATCTTGATTTGCGCTCCGAAGATGAACGAAGGTCTTACGGGTGTGGAACGGCATGAGGGTGAGTAATAAATGATAGAATTTTCATTTTTGGGTGAACTAACCCTTTAAGTGCCTTGCTCAAGGGCACCTCAGTTGTGGGTAATGAGATTGACCTTCGGGTTACAAGTCCGACTCTCTAACCATTAGGTCATGACTGCTCCCAAATTTACCTTACTTTTTCAAGGGAAAAGTAATTAGAGTAATTAATTACTTAGTAATGCGTTACACCCAACACATAAAAATGGCAACATGGCAAAAGTAGTACGCCTAGATTACATTCATACTACACACATTCACTTTTTTAGAACTTGCTAAGTACTTTTTCAAAATAAGTGCCTACTCAAGAGAGTATGCGATTTCTGACACAGCCCCTGAGTCTAATCTAATGTTTTTGTCATCACGTAAGTCTGTGTTATTTCATTTCAAAATTAAGGGTGCTGTAAATAGTTTTAGATAGCGTAAATAGCATTAGACACACACACCATCACAAATCAATACCAGATTGAGGTGAAGCACATTGTGCTGGCTGGTGGTCTTTCTGATCATGATCAGAATCTTGCCAAGCCTTTAAAATAACTCAAAAATGTTTGTCACTACCTGTCATATGTCAACAAAAGCACTAGAACAGGTAACTTTATACATATAAAATGTTGCTGACAAGTGGTCAAATGCATGTAAGAGCATGAAGGACATTGCCTGTCTGACCTAATGGAAACCTATCACATTATAACATACTGTGTACATAAAAAGATTTGGACTCAAATAAAAATGCCCATATGGCATTTATGTCTACATTTATGGAGGAATGGCATACCTTTCTCTCTAGGAGGCAGTAGGCAGTGAGTAGGAAAAGAAATCCTCCACAGATGGAGACCACAATGAAGCCCAGCCTGTAGAAATTATCGCTGGAGGACCCCTGAGGATCTTGCCCGAATAATCCCACCGCAGTCTCTTTCAAAGGACAAACATGTGGCGTTAATCATTGCTGGAGGGATGTATATGTGTGTGTGTGTGTGTTTGAATCATCTCAGTCTTGCCTACAGTTTACTAGTGTACCTGTTTCTTTTTTATGTGGCCGAATGAATGTGTGTGTGCATTCACCTGTGCTAGTGGTAAGCGGTGTCACAGTAGGGGATACATTGCTGCTATACTCTTGTTCGCAGGTCCAGTTAACAGAAGTGTTAGTGGATGTGATGAGGTGCAAGTAGAGGGACAGAACCTCTTCGACTCTTTGAAGTGCTTGGACAGGAGTCTCATTGTACTGCCTCTCGAATGCTACGGGGTCTTCCTGCAGAGAGTCAGAGTGAAAGCGAACACCAAAAATAAATACTGAGAGATGTAGTTTAACATTGTGGATCTTAAAGGGATAGTTCACATAAAAATGTCAATTCTGTCATCATCTACTCAACCTCATGTTGTTCGAAAACCATGACTTTCTCTTTTTTTCAGCGGGACACAAAGCTCTCAAGCTTCAAAAAGAAAACAAAAGTACCATCAAAGTATCATAAATGAGTTCCATCCTTTGTGAAAAAGAAGTGTGTTTACTTGTATTGAATGTGCACTTGTAGTGTACTTCAAATTTAATATATACTTAAAAAAAACTATACTTGAAGATAATATAATATTAATGAAGAAAGGCCACTCTTTAAGTACACTCTTTAAGTATACTTAGAGTATACACTTGCATGACTGTTTGTTAACACACTTAAGTACACTTAATGTCAAAATAAAAGTTTTAGGGCCAGATTTACTAAACGGGGCAAATTAGCTTGAGAGCACAATTCCACAAATGTGCCGATGGGAGTGTGAAGTTTTGCGCGTGATCTACTGCTGACGCGCAAAATAAAGAACACAGACGCAGTCAAATCATTTACATAATGACCAACGCAAGCAACAATTGCAGCATGTTGCAAAATGGGTTAAGACATGCTTTTTTTGGATGTTAAATAATGGCGCAAATACCAGTAAAATGACTAGCGCAAACATCTCAGTAAATCGCGTTGCGTGATACATTTAAATACTCTCCTCCCATAAATTTTGCGTGGAAACTCCTACAAATGCATATGGTCAGCCGCAAAAACAACTCAGTCCACGCCTTTTCAGCACTAATTTTGCACTGCGTGTCTTTAGTAAATCCCGACAGTAGTTTTTTTAACGCCAAATAAGAGGGTTTGCGCTGCCGCAAGCTGTAAGTAATCTGGCCCCATAAGTACATTTTTAACCATTATGTTTAAATATTTTTTGTCCTGCTTTAAAGTGCATTTATTTTGATGTGTTGAATACCTACTTGAACACATGTAAAGTAGCCTACTTGATTATAATTTTAAACATAGTGTGTTATTTCAAATTACATGTAAAGTTAATATTTAAATAAACAGTATCTTAACAAATGTGCAATTACAAATATTGAAATACTTGACATACAAGTTTCAAAAGAAATTACATCAAAGCATATTTCAGTTTAAAATAAATAAGTAAATTCTTTTAAAATATATCCCTAATAAGTACTCTTTTTATGCTAAAGTGTACTTCCTTTTCACAAGAGATATGACTCGTTTGAGGAGCAGAAATTAAATTAAAAGTCATCTTTCACTAAATATCTTGACATCCGCTCTAAATCTGTGATTGAGTCTTGGGGAAGTAGTGGTGTAAGTTTGGAGAATTAATTATTCTTTTGATTCAGATCCATTTAATGAATCAGTTAGTACAGTTCACAAAACCTGTCTGAATGATTTGTCCAAAAATTATGCGTTTCCTCACATTCAAATGACTCAATGATCCCGTCAACCAGTGGAGGGGAAGATTAATGAATTGCTTTTGGTTTGTTTCTTAAAGCTATAGATATTGGATTCTTTTGGATTCTTTTGGATTACTTTAATGACCCGTTTATAGTGATTGTGTGTTCTTTTTAAAGCATGAATGTTGTACTTGCATGGAAAAGACCTTGCATTGTCTTCCACAAAAGAAAAAAAGTCAAATTGATAGCAATTAAATGTTTAAGATAAACCAGCAAAAAATAATT
Source organism: Ctenopharyngodon idella (assembly GCF_019924925.1). Lineage (NCBI taxonomy): Eukaryota > Metazoa > Chordata > Actinopteri > Cypriniformes > Xenocyprididae > Ctenopharyngodon > Ctenopharyngodon idella. Next base: position 8,642,006 of record NC_067227.1, read on the forward strand.
TAAAAAATATAAAATAATTTGTTTAATAAATATTTTAAATTATTTAAAAAATATATGTAACATTATCATAGTGTGCATTATACACTACCATTCAAAAGTTGGTTGTTGATGAGATTTTTTTTTTAATATATTTTTGAAGTCTCTTATGATCACCAAAGTTGAATTTATACATGAAAAATGAAAACTTTTGAAGTTCAAATTGTCAAGTACATATACTAGGTTTATAGATTGGCCTCAGTATGCTTCCTCCTTTGATCTAAAGGGGGAATCCCTATGATTTAATGTTGGAAATGCATCTCAGAAGCTTACGTAAGTTAAGTCATAAAGACAAATTGTCTTTTCAGTATTATCTTCAGCAAAGCTAGAGATAAATGTTTCCTTAAGTGTAGTTTGAGAGGATCCCATAATCCACATGCTTTGCTTCATGCCATGAGAGATTATATTTTGATGAAGAGGGTGCTGAAAAAGAGTTTTTGCCTCATGCCACACTATGTAGTTTCAGTAATGGCGTTGTCAATAAATCACTAAAAGCTCCTTACTGGGAATAAAAGAAAATACAGCATGCTGAACATAGGTACAGAGGCTATAATAATGCCCTTTTCACATTAGAAGTATGACAAAGTAACAGCATGACTTCTTTGTATTTCTTATACTTGAACCACATTTCTCACGCACATGATATACGACACCAGCTGCCAGATGGAAAAATTCTCAAGCTGAATTTGAAGAAATATTTTTTTAAATAAATGGAAATGTCTACAAATTTGACAGGGTTGTAAGTAAACCAATCAACAATGCTTAACTATCTTTATAAGCTTAAGGAGAAACTAATATATCCTCAGACATCTAGCTTTACTTATAGGACTTCTAAGGGTTTTACTGGAGATCTGTTGCTCTCACGACAAGAATGTATGAGGAGTGCAGATTTGATCAAAGATATGGACCAAAATGTGCTTGAGTGATGTTTCTGAATATTTCATCAAAGAGTGGATCAGTTTTAGCCTTTCATTTTATATTATAGCAATATTATATAGAAAACACAACCAACTCCAGACTGATAAAGCGTAGCGTTAGTTCTGGAAGGTCACGTTAGTCAAGCTCGTATCAGCTGACTCTCAGCTGATCGACGTCTACCTATAGGAATACGACGCCTATCTCAGCATATAGGTGCAGTATTATCAGCAGCTTTATCGTGTTGCTCAGGAGCTAATTACCCTCCTCCATCCCCAGCTCCTCCTCTCGACTTGGCCTCTTATATACCTCTTCGAATCAGACTAATTTCTTGAATCATGTTGTTAAATTAAATTATTGTCATTAAGAACATTAATGATATCTGCATACCTTTATGTTAGTTCTGTTCTTTTCACCCTAAGGGGGGTTATCACTGCCCTCCCTCCTCTTATCCATGCTAGGCTGCATGTATGCACAGGGAGTTCTTGCCCAAAACAGAACCATACCGCCAATCCAAACTGTATGCTAACTATCAATCATCTTTGACGATAGTGGTCCTGACAGAACTACTTCTGAAATGTGACCCCTGAGCATTTAAAATCTGTTTGTGGTTTCACAAAAGACTAAACTCACATATACAAACACTCTTGAAGTGCCTCTGTGATTTATGCAGTACCAGTTGTGCAGATTAAATAAAGCAGACCTGCCATATCAGACTGAAAATGTAGATGAAATGTAGGCCATCAAGATTCTCTGTCTAGCAACCTAATCCTTTAAAGGTAACACTTTACAATAAGGTGGTCAAATACACTGCCCGGACAAAAAAAAAAAAAAAAAAAAAGTCACTGTTTGGATTTTAATAGGCAAATACTCAAGAATCTATGAATGGATAATTATTACAGTGATTAGTATGTTTCTAGCATGTTATATGTTTGGCAATGGTTCTTTTAACCCTTAAAGATGGAGTGTAGCTTTTCATTTCTTAAACAACCATGTAGAAAGACACATCATGGCCATATTCCAGGATGACAATGTCAAGATTCACCAGGGTTAAAATTGTGAAAGAATGGTTCAGAGAGCATGAAGAATAATTTTTACACATGAATTGGCACCTCTGAGTCCAGACCTTAATTTCATTGAAAGTCTTTGGGATGTGCTGGAGGAGACTTTACAGAGTGCTCACCTCTTGCATTGTCAATACAAGATCTTGACCAAAAATTGATGCACCTCTTGAAGGAAATAACATCACAACATTTATTTCCAATATGAACCACCAGTGAACAATACTTTTTCACCATTAATTAATCTTGGTTGGTAAATGTTCATTTCTACAGCCTACCAATAGATTTTCAATGTTAAAAGTTCCATGTGTTAAAACGTTGCTCAGTAACTATACTTTTAAAATGCTATTAAAGTGGATAACACCTTACATAAAAATTTTATACGGTAACAATAGTTATTGCGGTGAACAATAGCCTTCTTTTACAGCACTTATTAAGCAAATGAAAATACACAGTGATTAACTCAGAGGTGGCATGAATGTATCTGCAATTACAATTGCATAAATAATATCATGGGATTGTTTTGAAATACACCATTTTTAATATAGAAATATTAAATGATACTTATAAAGTGTCTTATAAAGATCTCAATAAGAGAGTCGTTGAATCAATCATTCAACCGATTCATTCAAAACGGTTGATTCATTTAGGAACAAATGGGTCATTGAATCATTTACTCATCTGATTCCTTCAAAAAACAATGTGGCTTTGCTTGAAACTATTTTCATTTAAAAGTTATGCCTAAATTGTAGGTTACTTTTTGATTTTTAGGCAACAGTTCAATAACTATTTAATATCAAATTTGCAACCATTGACCAATCAGTATAGAGTATTCCAGAGAGCTGTGTAATAATTTATGTTATAAAACGGTTAGTTCCTGTCCTTGATTCTGATTGGTCAGTAACTGTGTTTTATTCACGATAAAACACGGCTATGACCGCTTGACCCAACGGTTCTGTGTATCACTACACAACACCCTTAGTAACCACTCTTAGCAACGCAAACTGTATGTTCTCAATTGAAATTGTTCATTGATGCTTACTGTATTATGTAGAGGAGTATTGTGAGAAAAAGACCGAGTGAGCGAGTTTATTACCTGCATTCAGATTTAGCATTTTCCTTCAGGTCAGTCCTATGTTCATAATAAGAAATCTCTTTAAATGTCCGATGTATTATCCTGTCCTTTTAACAGTTTTCCCGTGACTGACAGCGCTAGTCAAAGCATTTGTCAGTTGCGTCTTGTTCCGTGTTCACAACAATTCAGTCTTTTCAATGTAAAAGTCTTCGCTACTGACTAACACACTCATAAAGACAGTCTTTGCCACCATCTAATGGTGTAATAATGAAAGTTCTGTTGCTGTTCACAGTCAGGGACCATTTTTTTCTGGCGAAAGGAAGGCTTTAGTGAAAGTTTACTTCATGAAAGTTGCATTGATACATATTTTTGGCTTTAATATTTGTATTGTGTGGGAACCGTTTTATAAAACAATGCCTAACAACGCACTTCAGCCATGACTTACTCACGATACAGCACAGCCTCTCGTACCTTATTGCTTACTTAATGATGAACTTTATGTACTGTAAAGAACATTTTAATAAACCTAAGAATATTTTACCACTTTAATAATCCTTTTGTGCAGTGGAAGGATTCCATGGATGTTAAAGTTTCTTCTTGGAACCATCAATGCCAATTAAGAACCTTTATTTTTAAGAGTGAAATTGAACCTTATTGTAAAGTGTTAACAAATAATAGTTGTTGTTGTTGTTTAATGACAATTCTAAAACTAATTCTAAGGTAGCCTAGAGAAATTTGTTAAGATGTTTTGTACCTAAGATCAAGATATGTGAGTGTGAGTGCACACACCTCCAGTTCCTCATTCAGTGAAGGTATGCAGTGTTGGGAGTAGATGTTGAGAATGAGGTTCTGTATGGAGACCACTGCTTGAGCACTTCCTGAGCCCCGCATGTATTTGAAGTGGACGTTAAACAGTTCAAGCACCCTTGGCAGAGTAGCCTTCACATAACACACCATGCTCTAAAAGACAAAAAAGATGAATGGATAAGAAAAGGTTTAGAGAAAATTGGAGAACAAAATCTGACACAAGTATAAACACAATGAAGGCATTTTATCAAATGATTAATTTAAATGTTATTACATAGTAGTTATAGACACTTAATATAAAGTAGGTCCTCAACATTTACTAGTAATATTATTAAAATGTACCTGTTAATATTATTTAATGGATCTGTGCTAACATTAACTAACTAATGTTATTTTATTTTTTATTTTTAAAAAAAAAAAAGCAAATGTATTGCTTATTGTTTGTTAATGTGGTAACACTTTAGTATAGGGAACATGTATTCACTATTAACTATGACTTTTCCCTCAATAAACTCCTAATTTACTGCTTATTAATAGTTGGTAAGGTAGTTGTTAAGTTTAGGTATTGGGTAGGATTAAGAATGTAGAATAAGGTCAGGCAGAATAAGGCATTAATGTGCTTATTAATTACTAATAAACAGCCAATATTCTAATAATATGCATGCTAATAAGCGACTAGTTAAAAAAGCCTAAAATTAAGTGTTACCATTAACGTGAACTAATGGGACCTTATTGTAAAGTGTTACCATCAGTGTTGGGAAACGTTTTAGGTAATGTATTACAATATTGCATTACTCCCTAAAAAGTAACTAATTGTGTTACTTTTTATGAAAAGTACTGCTTTACGTTAATTTTGTATTACTTTTTCCCACCCAGGCTGGGCGGGGCTTTTTTTGGCAAATGTAAAGTCCCATTCACAAGTGAAATGAATAAGCCTCAGGCTAAAGAAAATGTTTATTCACACCTGTACAGTAGAGGGCGCATCTCAAACAAACCTTTCAGCTATGCTGTTATTCTGGATTGCAGAAGAATAGGATGCAGAAGAAGAAAGTTAAACACTTTACTTATTAGTATGGTTCAATTGGATCGTCAAAGGTCAGCAAAGACGTTGGTTAATAAAGTGAGATTAAATACATAAAGTATATTTGTGTTATTTAACATATGTAAGTATTGCAGGTTTGTGTAATATTCTGAGTTTGCATTTTACAGTTTTTATTTATTTTGAGGAATACTGGATCTGTTGTGCAAGTGAAATGAGTAAATGCTGACATTTAGTCTAGAACTAGCCATCATGTTTACACAGCACACACCTCACACAACAACTCTGCACTTACTCCTGATTTCTCTCAACACAGGACAGGAGAGCTTTCAGTCAATAAATGGGAAAACAAAGTAACTTGTGTTACTTATTTGAAAAAGTAACTCAGATATTTTGTTGTAAATTTAAAAGTAATGTGTTACTTTACTGGTTACTTGAAAATAGTAATCTGATTACGTAACTCGCATTACTTGTAACGCGTTACCCCCAACACTGCTTACCGTAATATGTTACTATTGACTAAATGCTTCAGATTTAAGAACCTAAATCAAAGTTCAGAACTTCGGACTGTCTACAGAATAAAAAGACTGTTACATACTAAATGGGGCCAACAGAGACATCAAAGATCTATATCAAAATGCATACTGAATTCAACCATGTCATGGATGCCACAACGGAAATCTCATCTATTAGTGATGACACTTTGGAGTGACCGTCTAATCTAAAACACACCTCCAACGTTGATGCATTTCCAAGGGCAGATTCAAAACAGAAGACCTTGGAATAGAATCTTGTATTGTGGAAAAAACACAATCCTGTTTTCAAACATTAATTTAAAAGCAGAGCAAGACAATGTTTAAAGACACTCTTACCAGGTGTTTTCTCTCAATGAATGTATATGTGATTGAACAGCCAGTCCGCAACTGGTTACTAATCTGAAGAGTAAAAAGACATGAGCCGAAAAGTTAGGAGAAATGCTACATTTGAGGTGCTACATTTGAAATCAAAGCTCCCTTGAAGCTTTATTGAGATGTGATTCTTCACCAGTTGTTTTAGTTGAAGCAGGTGGTCCATGGTTATGGCATGTTTGCAAGGACCAGGGATGTCCATCATGGAAAGGGGAACACACAGCAGCATGAGAACACACACATTCTTCCCCTATAGTGACAAGCAAAGAAAACACACACACACACACACACACACACACAGGTTTGTTTTTCTATCATCATGGGACTTTTCTTTTTACCCCTCACAAAAACCATTTTGCATGCTTAGATTTTGATTTATTTTGAAAATATTTTAATAAGCATTTTCTTTCTTATGGGGACTGTCTGATAAATATAAATATTGAATTAATATATTTTATAAAATATAAATGAAATAAAAATAAATTATATATGAAATAATCAATACATGAATATAAAAGGTGAGAACCTTTCACTGTTATCTTCCAACTACTGTCATGAAAGCTTTTTCTTGCAAGTTGAGCTCATTGTTGGAAAAAATACTCTTTTTTTGCCAGGTATGTCACTGGCAGCTGTCTTCCCTTACTACCAATATATCTTTTCTCTTTCTTTTTTTATCTTCCTTTCCTTCTCTCTATCAGCACTGGATCCTGCTGCTTTTGACATTTCTACATCTGCTCCATCTTTTTGAAATTTCTTTTGATATTTTTTTTTTTTTATTTGAGGCAAGGAATGTCATAACTTTAACAGCCAGCATACACTAAACAATAACTTTTGTTCAATCCTGATCAAGATTCATCTGCAGAGATTTATTTAACCACAGTCCAGTCACGTTTCTGCCAATTAATATAAAAAAGAAACTTATCTTAAGCTATTAGTAAAAATGTGCACACAAAAATGCACTCACAATGCAAATGACAAAAAGAATTTTTTTTTTTAATTTTTGATATATGTTTTGTCATTTTAAGATGTTTTAGCTGTGCAGAAAGGTAAACTAAATCTCTATTGACAATGTAGCACAAGCAGATGTATCATATCAGTGGATGTGTTGACGTCACCATGAATGTGAAAATTTCTCTAAAAAAAAGCATCTTTGATAAAATGCGAGGAATCCTGGAGCAAAGAAATGCATAAATACCACCACTTCATCTCCCCTGAATACCGTCTTAACAAAGTAAAAAAAAATTGTACTCCAGAAAACGATAACATGTCTTTTGTATATTCAGAATTAAATCAATAAGAGAGGTGTTTCCAGCTTTTAGAAGGACCATATGAAGACCTTCAAGCCTACCTTGGTTTTGTAGAAGTGAAAGGGTGTAGGGTTGTTCATCTGGCTCACCGATCCAGCAGGAGAAGATTACAATCCTCAATTAGATGCATTTGAGCAGATCCAGGTGATGTTTTGCTGTGAAGACTTGAAGCAGAATGACACAAAAGCTCGTAACAGAATCCATCCACCATCTAAATTAAAGCACGCTGACCCAGACATTGACTTTAATGCACATTCTTGTCAAGCATGGAACAATGGTCAAACAACTAGTGTCTAGTGAATTTTCTCACAGGAACTCTCTCTTTCCCTTCCCTTCACCCCCTCCTTGTCTTTTTCATTAACTTCTTCTCCGCCTTTTCATGCCCACACCTCTCTCATCCTCTCTATTTCTTACGTTCTCATGTTTCATAATGGCTTTATGAAAGCAAGGTTTCCTGCTTATATGTCTTTTTAAATTTAAATACATGGCATGCCTATGCATTAAACATGACAAAAGCAATTATTTGATTTCAGCCTCAGGATATTTCTCTATCCCTCACACAAACCCCCTATGACTCTAGTGTCCCTAGACTTACTCAACTATAAATCTATCTACCTATCTACCGGTCTGTTCTCACACCATTTTTTTCTTTTCTTTTTTTGACATGCTGATGCTTAGATGTTCTCCATGTTCCTGTGATAGATTTGTACCTTCTGAAGCATGCTGAGAGACATCTTAACATATGAACTGTCAGAGCAAAAGTCATTGCTCTCAAGAGAGGGGAAAAGACTGTGTTCACCACAGGCTTGGTCGAGATTAAAGAACAAGGTGTCAATCATAAACTCTGGTATTTCCAGGGCTCCATGAAACATGAAAGAACAACTGTTTTCTGATGGCTTGGTAATATTTAATGTTGACTGCAAGTATGATTTAAGAATTTATGTTCTGTCATGCTGTCGTTGCCAACACACACGATGAAGACGAAAGGAGTTTTCCAAAATATAAATTCTTTATTAAACAAAACAAAACATTCAGGAGATCGCTTGGAGAACAATAAGAGCAACACAAACCACACATAATGCAAATGAGAACCAACAAAGAGAAACTGAAACACGGGGAGTATATATACCTGATTCAAACAGAGGAAACTAGATGAGGAACAGGTGAACATAATCAAATAATCAATAAGTAACCATAGAAACAAACTAGCAACATGGATCTGGGGCTTGGCAGATTGAGCTGATGGAAGCGAGGACAACGGTGGAGCCAGAGGGAAGGAGGAGCCCGATGGAGCTGAAGGGGTGAAGGGATGAGTCATAGCTGCAGGTGCAGAAGTCCACAGCACAACCAGGGTGATGACTAACCAAGGTGTAGCCGAAGGGATGATGAACCATGGTAGAGCCAAGAAAGTGTGGTGCTAAGGAGGAGACGATTGATTAACAGGCCGAGGTGGAGTCTAGGGCTCAAAGCCCTGGGGTGGAGCAAGGGAATCCTCACACCAAGGCGAAGTTTGAGACAGACCCAAGGTGGATCTGAGTAGCTGGGCAGAGCAATCAAAGGAGGAGCCAAGGAGCTGAAGGGAGCAAGTGAAGGCAGGACTGAGGAACATTATGGAATCTACAGAGGAAGAGGGAGTGGGAGGCTGGGAAGCTCAACAAGGAAGCTTGGGACCTGGATGGGACCAGCAGAGACAAAGGATACCGGAGACTGGGCAGAACCAGTGGCGTCAAAGGACACAGGTGGCTGGATGGGACCAGCAGCAACAAAAGAGAAAGAGAGCTGGACGGGACCAGCGGAGACTGGAGGCATTGAGAACTGACATATTCAATGTCATCATATATTCCCATAGGGACCAGATCCAGAAACCCTTTCTCAGTTGTGGGCAAGGCTCCACTCAATGCCATTGATGCCCATTAACACTCCCACAGGGATGTACGTTGGTGCCAGCTCTTGCCAGATCTCACCCACGGTGGAAGAGGAGCAACTGACAAGATGGCCGCAAAGCCTGTGTCTTCTGACAAGATGGCCGCCATAACAGAGTCTTCAGCCAAGATGGATGCCAAGCCAGAGTTTCTTCACATCATGCCTGCCAGGCCAGAGACTGTTCACCTCATGCCTGCCCAGCCAGAGACTGTTCACGTCATGCCTGCCCAGCCAGAGACTGTTCACGTCATGCCTGCCAAGTCTGAGCCTGTTCACTTCATGCCTGCCACACCTGAGTCTCTTCACATGATGGCCACCACGCCTGAGCCCTCAGCCAAGATGGCCGCCACGCCACAGCCTCTCCACGTCATGGCCACCACGCCAGAGCCTCTCCACGTCAATGGTGCCACGCCTGAGCCTCTCCACGTCATTGGCGCCATGCCTGAGCCTCCAGCGATCATTGTCGCCCCGCCAGAGCCTCCTTACATTATGCCTGCCATGACAGAGTCTCCAGCTATCATGGTCATCTCACCAGAGCCCCCTCCATGCTCCATGGCCCAGGTCCGCCCATGCTCCACGACCCAGGTCCACCCATGCTCCATGGTCCTGGTCCGTATCTGCTCCATGACCCAGGCCCACCATTGCCATGCCGTGGTCCAGGTCCTGTCCCCCTGCATGGGCCTGGCCCTCCATCCCTCCCCCAAGACCGCCTCCGCTCCACCACCCTCCAGGAATATGTCTTGTTATGGTTTATGTTGGCTGTCGAGAGTCACCCTTAGAGGGGGGGATTCTGTAATGTCTTGTTTTGGTGTTAAGTTTCATGTTCATGTTTCATATTTTATTTTGATGTTTATGCTTCATGTTTCATTGCCATGTTTGTTATGTTTGCCATGCGCTCCCATGTCATGTGATTCCCTTGCTCCTCATGTGATCTTACCTTGTGCCCCCTTGTGAATGTCAAGTTGTCATTGGTTGTTTTAGTCATTGGGTTTCCTTGTTTTGTTTTCTGATTGGGTCATTGTCTTGATTGTTCCTTGTTTGTCATTAGTTTCTTTGTATAAATAGCCCTCATGTTTCTTTGTTCTCTTGTCTAGCTTTGTTCGTTTAACCCATTGTTTGGTAAGTCCATGTTAGCAAAGTCATGCAAAGCCAAGTCTTTGTTTTATGTTTGATTATGTTTGGGAAATAAAGCTGCACATGGGTTAAAAATTACTTGCCTGCAGTGGACATTTGTTACATATGCTTGGTAGGCTAGGTCCAGGAATGTCCTCAATGGTAAGGTCATGTAGAGTGAGGAGGAGGAGGCAAACAAACAAATAATAAATTAAAAGTAAGCGGCAGCCCCTTACGGATGTCTGCCACATAAATGAAAACAAAACAACAACATAAAGTCCCAGGCCTGGTCCTCTCTTATCCTTTGCTGTCATCATTCCTCCTTTTATCCTTCCGGAGCTCCACCATGGGACTCGAGACCAGTGTGACTCACAGGTGTCGCTTGCAACAATTGCTCCACCAGCCTCGCTCCGCTCCCATGGCTCTCTGCCTCGCCTTGCTTTTCACAATAAAGTCTTTATTAAATAAAACTACACACTCAGGAAGAACAATAAGACCAACGCAAACCACACACAATGCAAACGAGAGGTGATAAAGACTAAGTGAAACTGAGTGTATATACCTGACACAAACAAAGGAAACTAGATGAGGAACAGGTGAACATAATCAAATAATCAATAAGTAACCATAGAAACAAACTAGCAAGGGGAACACAAACATAACATGTTCTCTGTAAAGTATATTTGTCATGTTATAGCAAATGAAGATGATGATTATAAAAATAACACAAAGTTTAATAAATAACTCAGAATAAAATGCCAACATATACCAGACAACTGAGAACTGAAAAGACTGCAACTAAACACATGGTAAATGAGAGTAAAATGACAAACACCTGTGCAGATCAAATGAATCACCATGACAACTGATAAGTGGTGGAAAAGCTAGACAAAGGAAATCAGGAAACTAATGAAAACAAACTAAAAGTCAATGAAAATAAATCTAATACAAAAATAACTGAATGTCTGTGACATAATGCCCCTCGCAGAAGGGGCGACCTTGCGCCATAATAAAAAAAAAAAAAAAAAAAAAAACAGAGGTGAGGGAGGAAGGTGGGGGCTTTGGAGGAGGATGAGGAGATGGTGAAGGGCTGGTAAAAGGAGCAGGTGAAGGGATGGTGAGAGCAGGAAGCAGAAACCAGGGAGGAGCCGATGGTGGATGTAGAAGACGTAGGACAACAGCCCATGGCAGAGTCGACGGAGAGAGAAGCCATGATGGTGAGCGTCCAAGGTGGAACCTGAGTGCCTGAGGACTGAGGCGGAGCCAGTGTGACCGAGGAACTTGCTGAAGCTCTAGGGGTGAAGAGATGTAGCGCAACAGAAGGCGCAAGTCCGTGGCACGGGTAGGATGACAACTGATCAAGGTGGAGCCGGAGGGACAAGGGAACCCAGTGGAGCCGTAAGGCCGAGGATCTCTGGTGGAGCTGAGGGTGGAAGGAGCCAAGGCGAAGCCGACAGGTCGACGGGCCGAGGTGCAGCAATAATCCCTCTGGGACAGCGGTTGCCAGCTTACACCCCGGTCAGACTCACAATGGGGCTTTAGTTCTGGGGCGTATGTTTGCGCTGTCATCACAGGCTCTGTATCCACGGTAGGCGGAAGCTCTCCACCTGCGGGGGCCTCTGGCATAGTTGTCGCCGTGGTGAGGGGTGATGGTGGGCTGAGCTCTGGGTCTGGTTGTGCGATGTCTGTGAGGTGTGGCTGGACAAGGCTGCTGTCATCCTCTGCTTCGCCCAATGTGAATGCGGATCATTAAGCCACAGTGCAAAGTTGATGTAAGGCTCCAGTGTCCAGCAGGGATCACCGTGGGGCATGATAAAGTGGAGATCTTCGTCCAGACCACACCGAAAGTGTGCATAGCACAGACAATACCAGACAACTGTAATCTGGTAAACTGAAAAATGTCTGATAAACTGTACCAGACATCATGTAATGTAATATAATATAATACTTTAAACATTCATATTATTTATTCCAGTTTTGCAAATGAGAAGGACACAGAATGCTGTGTTAAGCACTTCTGAGCATGAGATGAGCAGATCATATGTCTTGCATGTGTGCTTGATCTAAGGACAAACTGATCTAGGGCACTGAAGTTATCAGTTTGCAAACAAAAGGCGCATTTGGTTCTCTATTTTGACTGAACAACCCAACATTCCTGGAGGAAGTATAAATTTTTACATTATCAAGAACTTTTTAAATAAAGAAATGCACATGTACGTATATAACAGGGGGTGTGTACGGCTTACTTCTTTACCACAACTAATGAAGAATTACTGTCTTTATTCAAAAATACTTGGATTGAGGATATGATCAAACAATAAACTGATGATGAGATATCTGACCTTGAACAAAAGCCAGTAAAGGCTGACTGTGAGGTTAGATCTACTATCTAACCCTTTCATGAATGGAGTTGCCTTAAGGGGAAGGGAATGTAAATGTTATGTATTATTACATTTCAATATGATTTGGATAAACCTATGCTTGATATTTTCCCGGAATGTGCCTTTGAAAATGGAATATGCCTTTGGGAATGTCACATGCATGGACTAAACAGCATATCTATCATCTAATTTGGAAGATATCAGTGAGCTTCTTTTAAATTTAGCTGTGTAGTCAATAAATGCGGGTTATGATAGCTCAGATGAGACCTTTAGTTATGTTTTTTTGGAAGGACAAATACAGGAACAATGGAAGGATGTTGTGGATGAATGCTCAGTGTCTGCCTGTTTGGTGACATTAGGGCAAATACCATCACATTTGTCTTCAGATGACTCTTATCTTTATTGTCCTTTAGTGTCTGCTTTTGTGTTTCTTGAAAAATGCTTGTCAAAGCAAATCATTTATGCTTTGGTTTTGTCCTGTATTTCACCACACAGCAAGGTTTTCATCTAATTAAGTTTCACTCTTACTCACTGGTGGAAATGATACAAGCCACTTTTGACCTGAGAAAATAAGTTGATTTGTTCAACCTGTAAAAGAACATACTGTTTGAGTCAAAGCTCATTTTTAATGTTATGCAAGGCTGCATTTATTTGACCAAATACAGTAAAACAGTAATATTGTGAAATTTTATTAACAATTTTAAAAAGCTGTTTTCTATCTTACTTTTAAAATGTAATTTATTCCTGTGATGGCAAAGCTGGATTTTCAGCATCATTACTCCAGTCTTCAGTGTCACATGATCCTTCAGAAATCATTCTAATATGTTCATTTGGTGCTCAAGAAACATTTCTAATTAATATCAATGTTGAAAACATATTTTTTTGGAAACCACAATACATTTTTTTAGGATTCTTTGATGAATAGAAAGTTTAAAAGTATTTATTTTAAACAGAAACCTTTTTATAACATTATAAATGTCTTTACTGTCAATTTAGATCAATTTAATGCATCTTCACTGATTAAAAATTTTAATTTCTTTAAAAAAAAACATTATTTTTTACCCCTAACTTTTAAACTGTAATATAGCTCAATGAAAGAGAAAGTTATTTCATCATACTATTTAAAGTAAAAATCTAATCTAATACCACAAAACATCCCAGAATTTATTAAACTGTGCTGTTGTTTTCCCATCAGAAATGATGTTACTTCCTGGAGGATAATGTCATGTTTTTTGTTAGGTAAAGTCATACTATAAAAGACTAACAGGAGGAAAAGTGACATTGAGGAGAAAAGTGAAATTGATAACCAATTAAAACAATATTCCCTAGAACATTTTGAAACCAAATTTTTAATTTAATATTTTATCCAATAAAATACACTGTATGATGTGAACATCTGTTATAGCTGATATAACCTCTTTCAAAACTGACAGCAGTGATGATAAACTCTTCAAACCAACTGAAGAATGTGTGGCAGGAATGGAGGGAGAGAGAAAGAGAAAAAGAGAGAAAGATAGTGATAAAATCTGTAGCTCCTGCTGAGGAAGGCGTCTTCAGCGTGACTGTAACAGCAGGAGATCACATCTCGCATTCCATTTCACAACCTTTCTCAATAGAAACGCTGCAAGACAAGCAAGTTTCTAAACATGCACAGACTGGGACATAGAGACAAAAACATCAAAAATAAGAACCAGGGAACGTCTTCAGTCAATGTTTATTTGGATGAATGCGCCATAGTAATGAAGATGTTCCACGGCTGTTCATCAGTCCTGGGGTTTTGTAACAGCTTCCATAACGGGTACATAACGGGACAAAAAATGAGGATGGCCAAAAGGGGCAAACATTTTAAGAGATATTACACATTTATCCCATCCATCCTGACCTTTGGTTTGCCTCATATGCGTCTCATATGTGTGTTTGGATTCTGATGTTCTGAGAGGTGAAAGAAGTGTTGCCAACTAAAAACACTCCAGTTGTTTTTGGTTTATTGGGTGTTCACATTATTCACACATTGTAGGACACTAATAATAACATGTGAAACCAGTTCATAATGCATCTTTTGAAGATTATAGCAACAACAATATCTAATGTCTTATACATGGTGATTATAGTAATGGAAAATCTAAATGGATTTCTTGGATATATGGTTTTTGTTTACACATTACACAGATTAATTGTTTTATGTAACTATAAATATATTTTATATAACTTTTTTATATAAATATATTTTATAACTATAAGGTTTTATAACTTTTTTGGTGCAGAAGTCCAAAGGGTGTGTCTTTTTGAATTACTCCTCTTTTCAAAGCTATTAATACACATTCAGCTAAAACTAAAACCAAATGTCATGGTCAATAAAACCCACAATGTGTTGCTCAAGGGAATGCTGCATTGTCTATTTTTTTCTCTGTCTGAGCTAGTTTGTAAAAGACATTATAAACCCATTTGTTCTGGTGTTGCAAAACACTACTGACAGAAGACAATACATTTGCTGATCGAAGAACAGCCTCCTATCTTAATTCACTTACGGATCGTGGGAAAATAAATGTGCAAATAAATTCCTACTGAAGTCAGACTTCAGAATGAGTTCAATATCAGCCCTGGCCTCTGACCTTATGGCACAAGAAGTGTGCTTGATTGTATTGAATGTGCACTTGTAGAGTATTTCAAATCTTAAAAGTGTATTTAATATAATATTATATTATAATAATATAATAATATAATATTAATGAAATTAAAGACCACTTAAGTGTACTTACAGTACACTATCATGACCATGCTTCTTAAAACACTTTAAATACACTTTTAAAAAGTGCACTTTATAATGTCAAGTTTTATTTTTTTTATTAATCAGTAATTCAGTAAGATTTGTTGACTAACATACTAAAGCACATGTAAAGTAATTTTGATATATAGTGTATAGTGTGACTACATTTAAAGTTAATATAGTTTAAATATACTAAATTGCAACTTCATCATAACAAAAGTGTAATAATATAATACATGACACAAATTTCAATAGAAATGACATTATAGTATATTTTAGTTTTCCATAAATGCTTGTCAGTACATTCAGCAGTAACTTTAACCATATTTCAAAGACAATTATGAAATTACATATAAATATGTACTTAAAGGGATAGTTCACCCAAAAATAAAAATTATCCCATGATTTACTCACCCTCAAACCATCTTAGGGTGTATATGACTATCTTCTTTCAAAAGAACACAATCGGAGATATATTTAAAAACTCCTCGCTCTACCAAGCTTTATAACAGTAGTAAAAGGGGGGGCCTGTTTTGAAGCCCCCCCCCCCAAAAAATTAATTCATCCATCATAAATATAATCCATACGGCTCCAGAGGGTTAAAAAAGGCCTTCTGAACTGAAACAATGGGTTTTTGTTAGGAAAATATCCATATTTAAAACTTTATAAATTGAAATAACTAGCTTCCAGCAGACAACGGTAGCAATACTGCACAAGTCGACTTTAAGCACCAAATGAGTAACCCCTGAAGCGATGTATGATGCAGGATGTAGGAGTAGCGTAAGCTCAGACACCTTTTGCGGTTTAAACAAATAGGACTGGGCAACAAATTGAAGCTCATACATCAAAATCCTCCGACAGTTCTCTTTAAAATTTCTCGCTTTAGACTTTAATTCATGATCGGTGTTTTGTTTCGCTCTATCCTCTGCGCTTCCATTTTCGTCATTGCGTCATGCGTCGGGTCAGGGGTTACTCTTCCACTGCAAATCGATGTGTACGGCTGTCTGACAGAAGCTAGTTATTATACTTCAGTTTTAAATATGGATATTTTTATTACAAAAAAAAAAAAAAAAAACGCTTCAGAAGGTCTTTATTAACCACCTGGAGCTGTATGGATTATATTTATGATGGATGGATGCATTTTTTTGGGCTTCAAAACAGGCCCCCCATTCACTACCATTTTAAAGCTTGGTAGAGCCAGGATATTTTTAAATATATCTCTGATTGTGTTCGTCCTAAAGAAAATATTCATATGGCTTGAGGGTGAGTAAATCATGGGATAATTTTCATTTTTGGGTGAACTTTCCCTTTAAGTCCTATACTTGTGCGTCAACAAAATGCTCTTAAATTCAACTAATTGCATTTACTATCAATTTAAACTATAATACATTTTAATTGAATTGTAAATACATGCAAGTGTGAGTCCGAAAACATTACATTCAGTTTGTATTTAAGGATATTCTTTTAAATTATATTATTCCATAACAAGTTCTCTTTTTAAAAGTATGCTAAAGTCTACTACTTTTTCACAAGAGAATCTGTAACTTAGGTTACCTGCTATTAATGTGACAGATCATGTAGCCAATATGTTGTAGTGTATGTGTGATAGCAATAAGATTTTAGGATAATAGAAAACCCAGGTTTGTCAGATTGCTCGAGCAAAGCCAATGCGATTGTTTCCCCGATCAAACTCTGTATAGTATCGAGCTATGAAGTTTGCACCCAGTATCCAGATGGGACCAGTAGGGGGCGGCACATCCAACGCTTTGAACGTGACAGTGCAGATGTCCTCCCCGAACTCTGACTGCTGTAAGGAGAAGAAAGAGAGACATTAGAAAAGCTAATGCAAGTCCATATAGCTGTAACATAGACTGATGAATCTCGAAACAGATGCTGCACTTTAGAAGCCATCTGGAAAACCACATGCAAATACAACATGAGGCATTTTGAATTTAATGAAAAAAGTCATTCCACTTAGTGAAATCAATCCCAGACTTTAATGCTAAATGAAATGCCAGATTGACAGTGTAGTACAGAGTCAGCAATAATGAAAACAACACTTCAGTCAAAGCTTAAGTGAATTTAGGGCACCTCTAGACTCTTTTTCTGCTGTGCCCCAGTAAAACATCATCTGAGAGTAATTGTGAAGATACCACAACATCAGCTTGGCCTCTACCTGGGTCACAATCATGTGAGGCAAGGGAGTTTTTAAAATTTTCATGGCACCAGGTCAATATCACATTTACACAGTAATGCTGCAAAGAAATAAAACTTGTAAAACAATTAGTTCCTGTCCTTGATTCTGATTGGTCAATATTCACGATAAAAACACAGCTATGACCGCTTCACCCAACGGTTCTGTGTATCACTACACAACACCCTTAGCAACCACTCTTAGCGATGTAAACATATGTTTGTTCTCATTGATATTGTTCATTGAAGCTTACTGTATTATGTAGAACTAGAAGAGTATTATGAGAAAGAGATCGAGTGAGTTTATTACCTGCATTCAGATTTAGCATTTTCCTTCAGGTCAGTCCTACTGTATGTTCATAATAAAAAATCTGATTAAAAGTCTGATGTATTATCTTGTCCTTTTAACAGTTAAGGGGTTTTCCCGTGACTGACAGCGCTAGTCAAAGCGTTTGCGTCTTGTTCCGTGTTCATAACAATTCAGTCTTTTCAATGTAATAAAAGTCTTCGCTACTGACTGACACACTCATAAAACAGTCTTTGCCGCCGTCTAATGGTGTAATAATGTAACTTCTGTTGCTGTTGACGGTCAAGGACCATTTTTTCCGGCAACATGTCGTTCCAAACCCGTAAGACCTCCTACACTCCTACACTGTTAGACACAGTGCAGCGTTTCCAGGTTCTACGTCAGAACACTGACTCATTATTGGCTGGCTCCTGTGTCAGCATCACAAGAATATAGAATGCCCTAGTCACAATACTGAGCCGGAGTTCTGACGTACAAACTGGAAGCACTGAACGTAAACAGCGTAGGAGAATGACACAGAACGTCACTTCATAAAATTAAGGTTGAACCACTGCAGTCACATAGACTATTTTAACGATGTCTTTACTACCTTTCTGGACCTTGAAAGTGTTGATTATATTGCTGTCTATGGACGAGTCAGATACCTCTCGGATTTCATCAAAAATATCTTAATTTGTGTTCCAAAGATGAATGAAGGTCTTACGGGTGTGGAACGAAAAGAGGGTGAATAATTAATGACAGAATTTTCATTTTTTGGGTGAACTAGCCCTTTAATCAATGGTATGTTGGTAAAAGGGGCGGACACTAACACACTCCATAAAAACCATCAGTGTAGACTCGCGCTTATGACCGCACATGTGCATTGACTGGTCCAGTCTGAAAAATGCAGATTTTTGTCATAATTTAAACATTTAAAAAACAACATTTATGAGACAGTTGTTGTCAGATTTCATTTGTAATTTCAAAATGTAATCAATGTAATTGTAAGCTTGGTGAACAGCTTTGGAGAATTTGATGTTTGATAAATTTGCATAACTGAAATAGCTGCCAGAAAGGCATTTCAAAGATGGCCACCAAGTGAAATTACTTGCCTTAAAGGGATTTTGCTTCTACTAACACCAAGTGGTGTGGATAAAGCCGGGTGCACACTGTACAATTTATAATAGTCCTTTACAACAGTTGATTGTCAGACTGTATTGATCCTCGCTATAAGCCATATGTCACACTGTGGGACCTCAGTTGTCATTCATTCAATTTCATTGGAGGTAAAATTTGATTGCAACAGTCATTAATTGGCTGTCAGTGAACATGTCAAACTAGCGATCAAAGACTTCAGATTTTGGCCTAAGATCAGAGGAATCTTTTAGGATTCTCAACATGTGTCTCAGACGACCAAATTGTGCCCAAAATTGTACAGTGCGAACCCGGCTTTAGGCTTCCCACAAAAGGCATGAAAGTCAACCATGATAAATTTATTCCACAAGCAAAATGAATGGCATGAGGTTACTGAGAAAAAAAGTAACATCTGGTCATGAGGTGATCCTCTTCATAAATAAATAAGCTTTATCAGGCTACTGATATAACTGTCTGCATCTCAAGTCAGTGTACATGAGGAGAAAATTAAAGCTTTTGATCACTTAGCACCAACAAATGTGAAATGTTAGTTAATATGCAACCCTTTATTTAAAATAAATACATATAAAGTCCTCACCCAGAGAATATAGTCCTCATCTGTGAGAGAATATTCCTGACCACCAAGATGAAAAACCACAGTGGGCAACAACTTGACCAGATTACAGCTTACAGTATACTGTCAACAGAGCAAGAGAGAGAGAGAGAGAGAGAGAATGATGGCTTTAAAACCACACAAAGACAGCAATCTTGCATCATTTTGCAAAACTGAAATGACACAAAACTTCACACTTGAAAGGAAAGAAACACACACATTTTACACATTAAATATTATTAACCACATCAGCGATGAAGAAAAAAAAAAAAAAAAAAAAAAAAAAAAAACAGCTTTCAATCATTCCATTTGCTCTTCAGACATTATTTATGAGGCACAGCCAAAATGATAGACCAAAGCAGCTGTTCCCATGGAGTTGTGCAACAGGAAAAGGAAACAGAACAATAAGAAACAGGTTTTAATGCTCAACTCATCTTGCATTGGCTATAGAAGTAGTTTCACAATAGCTTTTGTATATGAGATGTATACGGGATGCTATGTTTCATACATCGGCGCATGATCAATCATCCTAAATTGGTTTGCAGTGTGAAAGTGTTGAGTTTTATCATCATTTCTCTACTAACTTATAATCAATTGCCACTGCTGAGG
Source organism: Ctenopharyngodon idella (assembly GCF_019924925.1). Lineage (NCBI taxonomy): Eukaryota > Metazoa > Chordata > Actinopteri > Cypriniformes > Xenocyprididae > Ctenopharyngodon > Ctenopharyngodon idella. The sequence continues at coordinate 8,662,173 of NC_067227.1, forward strand.
TCCATCATGCATAATGCGCTCTCTGTTTGTATACAACTGGAACACATTGTTTATTTTATAGCTGTAGAGAAGTTTGAATGTTTGCCACTACTGCTGAGATTTAGAGTTTTCATAATATTGTTTTCAAAGCTTCAATTTTGGCTTCTTCAGTTTCCGTAGTTTCTATTGCTAAGCAATGGATTCATATTTTTGGTTCGGAAAAAAATAATTCCCTCTTTCAATAGTTTAATCTCTCAAACCCATTTTCTTATTATTAACAGATTATATGTATGCCTTTTTTAAATAAGGCCAGATTTTTAAGGAATTTCCATAAGGTTAGCTAAACTGAACGTACCCCTCCTTCTGCCAGTTCAATGGCCCCGATTGTTTTCATCAGAATGGAAATGGAGGAGGCGGGGCCTGTGATGTAGGAGGAGCCTGTATCAATTACAGCAGAACAGCCGTCCATGCAAAACAGCATATCTGCCCCCACAGACACCCTGCAGAGGAACAAAGTATTACTGTGGTAATTAAAAAAAAAAAAAAAAAAAAAAAAAAAGAGACTGCAATGCATTATTTGCCAAAAAAAAAAAAAAAAAAATCACTTTAACCTCAAAGATACCTGTGTAATTGGGTAGTTTACCCACTTTTGGGGAGGCTTAAATCTATTATTATGTGTTATTATTGGCTTGAAATATAATGCACAAGTTATACAGATACTTCTGTGATACTTTTATTGTGCTTTTGTGTCTTTTTTAAGCTTTAAAGCTCCATTATCACAATAGCATGGAAAAGAGCAACCAGCACTGTCATCTTCAAAAATTCGCCTCTTGTGTTCCAAGGATGAAAAAGAAAAGTCATATGGATTTGGTACGACATAAGGATGGGCGTATGATTGAATTTTGGGTCGGCTATTCCTTTTAAAGGACACAGGGCAAGGATTGATTACCTCTCTGGAAATGGTTTGAGGTTCTGTTCAAAATTAAAAACGGATGGCTACCGGAAAACTTGTATAAACTGATATAGGATATCTATTACAACCAGGAGTATTTGTGAAAACTGTGATGTAAAGCAGATGTAGAACGGCAGAAAAAGCTAAATAGCAAGAAATCATTATTGTTCTTTAAAATTGATGATGATAATATCCTTACCCCTTCATGATGACCTCCCACTTGCCTTCCTCTTTGGTATTCATATAGTGGAAAGATCCAGTGTAGTAATTCGGGTCTGTGCCCCCCAGCACCAGCTCTCCACCAGGGATGTGTGTTGGGTCCCTTATAGATACATATACATACAAAGATATGCACTATAACAGACAGGCTTGCAACTGTATTATTTAGATACAAAATGACTGTGTACAGTGTGTTACAATGTACAGTGACAGCATAATAAGATATTCTGAAGAATGTTGGTAACCAAACTGTTTTGGTTACCATTGCCTTCCCATTGTATGAAAAAAAAAAAATACTGAGATATTTCTCAAATTATCACCTTTAATGTTACACAGAAGAAAGGAAGACATACAAGATTGAAACCACATGAGGGAGAGTAAATGATGACAGAATTTTCATTTATGAGTGAACTATCACTTTAATACCCATTTAAAGCCCACTAATCTCATGGCATTATTAATGCAATTGTAATTGCAGTGTAAATGCATTCATGCCACCTCTGAGCTGCAACAAACGGTCTGTAAATATATCTAAATGCCAATTCAGATGCAGCTTCTGATTGGCTGAGAGGTCTTTCCAGCCATGGCAATATTCTACCAGCATCGCCACGGGAACCGTTTCACCATTTGAATCACTCCTCTGTCAGCATTCTCACAGCGAGTGTTATGGTGGATGACCATACCTGCCATATTTTTATTGATACTACTGTTATTTTGTAACGGAATGTATAGTTTTAAGAGTTTTTTTAGGCGAGAATGTAGTTGTTTAGACCTCAGATATGCGATTTATATGTAAACATAGCGCCTATTTGAAAATTTGTTTAGGTGCTTTCAGAGATGTGAGCTCCAGGCTGTCAGCGACCGTTCAGCGCTCATATAGCCGCAGAGAACAGATTCATCTCGGCCAGTCCTTCAGGAATTTGCTGCTGGCTCTTATGTAGATAGTGTTTAAACATGAGGTATAATTTGTTTTGCGTATATCAAACAGGCAATCTTTGGTCTTATTAATCTATTACTTGTTCCAGAGCTAATAGATTTGGCTTATGGGCTATATTAAGTTTTATAACTTTATTTAAATTGAAATTAAATCCTGCACTAACAAGAGCGCTGCTTTTGTACATTTGACTGAACTGTTTGCTTGTGTTTATTTCCTATTTTACTTCTTATACTGTTATAATGGTTATTGTTGTTAATTTAAATATTATTGTTCAATGAATAATATTTTATATAACTAACATGCCATATTTTTTTGGTATTGGGAGAGTCTGTTATTGATTTTGACTTCAGTGAAAGTTACATTAATACACCATAAGATGGCAGTAAAGACTGTCTTTATGAATGAGTCCGTCAGTTGCAAAGATTTTTATATTGAAATGGACTGAAACAAAGGCATTGTTTTTACTTTAAACACCATCTTACGAGACAACTGACAAATGCATTGACTAGTGCTGTCATGAGAAATCCTCTTAAATGTTAAAAGGACAAAGATATCGCTTTCCTCAGCGGACATTCAAACTGATTTTGTGATTATGATTGACCTGAAGAATATCAGCTAGATGCAGGTAATGCACTCGCTTAGTTGATCTCTCTCTCATAATACTCTACATATTACAGTGAGTTTTATGAAGCGACTCAACGATCCTTCGTTACTAGTTCTAGACTAACGTTTAGAATTAGTAACGGAGGCTGGGGCTCAACTGTTAAACTGTAAACTTGAGATTTGAATCCGTGGCGGAAGGAAGTAGTTCCTCACAAAAAAGAACAAGACAATCCGTTATTGTTTCTTATTTATTTACACACTCGTGCCGTCAAATGCAATATCACACTTGTAGCTGTACGATATGGCTGTATATCAACACGCTGTGATTACCTACGGCCGAATAACAGCCGTGCACAGCTCTTGTGGCAATAAAAATGACAAGGTATTCAATCATGACATTTATTTGTCCCCCTTTTGCTCACCCTAAGAAATGCTGATGCTCACCTGCTGTAGTACACAGAGAAAACGTTCTCTTTTAGAACATGTTGAGACATGATGCGATCAAACACTGGTGTAATTCCATCAATGGCTGCATCTGGATAGCCCATCCCCAACACTCCGTCAAACTTGGCAAAGATGAACGGGATCGCAGGAAGAGCTGTGGCCTCTGCAAAAACCTGCACCACCGGGATACCACCGACCTAAAGATGTTAGAGGTCAAGGGTCAAACAACTCAGTCAAGTACTGTGTGCAAATTACGGTTTTGGTTTTCCAATTGTATTATAATACTACGGTCAATTATATATTTCATCTATATATATCTCACGAACCTTAGCTATTTTCATCAAGGTATTCCCTTTAAACTCATTTCTTTTTTTGTTACTCACTATAACCACGTCCTCACTCAGAAATCCCCGGACGTTTCCAGAAGCATACTGGATGGAGAATCCTGTGCCGTTGTAAATATGCGTGTGGGATTTGGAAGCGTCGTACCTGTTGTGTGTGACTGAGAGACATATGGAGAAAGGAAGACTGAGCTGTTGGACAAAAATGCAGGTTTTGTTTTTCATTGTAAAAAGTACAGGTAGATAATACAATGACTTTTTAAGATTTTAGATTTGTATGCTTTAAACAAATCACTCACAGCAGGCTGTGTATAAAGGAGAACAGCTATGTGAGGGAACCCAGAGGTTGGCAGAACCCGTGTCAAACACAACATTGAACATCTGAGCTGGTGAACCAATACTAATCTCACCAAAGTATTGAGTCTGAAAAACAAGAGAGACATAGACAGTAGAATTACAGTTATAAAACATGCTCAAAATTGAGGATATTTTCCATTTTTAACTCTGATTTACATCTAAGTAGTTGATCAGAGGTGTTGGAGCTGTGCCGTTAGTGGGTGATGGTTCATCATATTTTGGCATAATCTCAGAAAACACTTGAGCTGGTGTGACATCCATCTCCTTGAGGGTTTCTCGTATGGATGGCATTTTCTTCAGTTTTACCCTGAGAAGTGAAGAGAGAAGTGTCTCGTGTTACATTTGTCATTTTTTACAACTGATAAAACAGCAATTACATGATACAGAGTAGTGCATTTTATCATTTTACCTGATTTTAAGATGAAATAAGCTTTTAAATAATTTTAAAAAGATACTCCCTATATGGCAAAGACAGATATTTTTGTATATGTTTTGTAACATTTCAAAATTAATACAGATTTAAAATATATTTTACATAAATATAGCCTATTTTCAATACATTTTATAGTTTTCCTCATATATTTTGCCTATTTGTATATACGCTCACTGGCCACTTTATATGGTACACCTGCTCAACTGCTCGTTAATGCAAATATCTAATCAGCCAATCACATGGCAGCAACTCAGTGCATTTAGGTCTGTAGACATGATCAAGACTATCTGTTGAATCAAACTGAGCATCGGAATGGGGAAGAAAGACGATTTAAGTGACTTTGAATAGGGCATGGATGTTGGTTTGAGTAATTCAGAAACTGCTGATCTACTGGGATTTTCACGCACAACCATCTTTAGGGTTTACAGAGGTCTGAAAAAAGAGAAAATATCCTGTGAGCAGCAGTTCTGTGGGTGAAAATGCCTTGTTGATGCCAGATGTCAGAGGAGAATGGCCAGACTGCTTCAAGCTGATAGAAAAACAACATTCAGATGGCAGGATCAGAATTTGGCGTAAACAACATGAAAGCATGAATCCATTCTGCCTTGTAAAACGGTTCAGACTGGTAGTGGTGTAATGGTGTGGAGGATATTTTCTTGGCACACTTTGGGCCTCTTAGTACCAACTAAGCATCGCTTAAACGCCACAGCCTGCCTGAGTATTGTTGCTGACTGTGTATCCATTTTCTGATGGCTAATTCCAGCAGGATAATAATGCTCCTTGTCACAAAGCTCAAATCATCTCAAACTGGTTTCCTGTACATGACAATGAGTTCACTGCAGTGAACTCATGTAGGGGTGAATTCAGGTTGATTGGGACACATTTTGCCATTGAGATGCCTGGGAAAAAGTGTCCCATTCAATCTGAATTCACCCTACTTAGTGGCCTCCACAGTCACCAGATCTCAAGCACATTTGGGATGTGGTGGAATGGAAGATTCGCATCATGGGTGTGCAGCCGACAAATCTGCAGCAAGTACATGATGCTATCAAGTCAATATAGACCGAAATCTCTGAGGAATGTTTCCAGCACCTCGTTGAATCAATGCGATGAAGAATTAAGGCAGTTCTGAAGGTCCAACACGGTACTAGCAAGGTGCACCTAATAAAGTGACCGATGAGTGTATTTATATCTAAATACAGTGGGTACGGAAAGTATTCAGACCCCCTTAAATTTTTCACTCTTTGTTATATTGCAGCCATTTGCTAAAATCATTTAAGTTCATTTTTTTCCTCATTAATGTACACACAGCACCCCATATTGACAGAAAAACACATAATTGTTGACATTTTTGCAGATTTATTAAAAAAGAAAAACTGAAATATCACATGGTCCTAAGTATTCAGACCCTTTGCTGTGACACTCATATATTTAACTCAGGTGCTGTCCATTTCTTCTGATCATCCTTGAGATGGTTCTACACCTTCATTTGAGTCCAGCTGTGTTTGATTATACTGAGTGGACTTGATTAGGAAAGCCACACACCTGTCTATATAAGACCTTACAGCTCACAGTGCATGTCAGAGCAAATGAGAATCATGAGGTCAAAGGAACTGCCTGAAGAGCTCAGAGACAGAATTGTGGCAAGGCACAGATCTGGCCAAGGTTACAAAAAAATTTCTGCTGCACTTAAGGTTCCTAAGAGCACAGTGGCCTCCATAATCCTTAAATGGAAGACGTTTGGGATGACCAGAACCCTTCCTAGAGTTGGCCGTCCGGCCAAATTGAGCTATCAGGGGAGAAGAGCCTTGGTGAGAGAGGTAAAGAAGAACCCAAAGATCACTGTGGCTGAGCTCCAGAGATGCAGTCGGGAGATGGGAGAAAGTTGTAGAAAGTCAACCATCACTGCAGCCCTCCACCAGTCGGGGCTTTATGGCAGAGTGGCCCGACGGAAGCCTCTCCTCAGTATTAGACACATGAAAACCTTCTCCAGAGTGCTCAGGACCTCAGACTGGGCCGAAGGTTTACCTTCCAACAAGACAATGACCCTAAGCACACAGCTAAAATAACGAAGAAGTGGCTTCACAACAACTCCGTGACTGTTCTTGAATGGCCCAGCCAGAGCCCTGACTTAAACCCAATTGAGCATCTCTGGAGAGACCTAGAAATGGCTGTCCACCAATGTTTACCATCCAACCTGACAGAACTGGAGAGGATCTGCAAGGAGGAATGGCAGAGGATCCCCAAATCCAGGTGTGAAAAACTTGTTGCATCTTTCCCAAAAAGACTCATGGCTGTATTAGATCAAAAGAGTGCTTCTACTAAATACTGAGCAAAGGGTCTGAATACTTAGGACCATGTGATATTTCAGTTTTTCTTTTTTAATAAATCTGCAAAAATGTCAACAATTCTGTGTTTTTCTGTCAATATGGGGTGCTGTGTGTACATTAATGAGGAAAAAAATGAACTTAAATGATTTTAGCAAATGGCTGCAATATAACAAAGAGTGAAAAATTTAAGGGGGTCTGAATACTTTCCGTACCCACTGTATATTTATATTATTTAGATATTGTCGAATATATATCAAAAATATATTTTCTTTAGCCACGCCATTTACAACAGATATTTAGCATATATTTTATATTGATTTAAACATTTGAGATAAAATAAATTTGTAATACCTGATTATTTTGGGGGTTTTAATGTATTTTTTATGCCAAAGGCCCCCAAATATGATGATTCCTTTTCAAAGGACTTCTTTCCTAAAATATAAAGGCAGCTATATATAGCTATATATTTTCATGTACAAAGACCCATTGATGTATGACATTTTATGATATTAAAGACAACATATTGATTCTCAAATTAAATAATTGGCTTTTATGTTGTTGTTGTATTAAAGTCAAAGCAAATTGTTTAAATATTACCTGGGGAAAAATTACTTTGAATTAAGTTGACAGAGTTTTTTTTTCCCCCACAAATTTTCCACAGATCCCCTAGCAGCTTCCCAGAAAACAGGGAATATTCAGATCTTTGGCTAATGCTCTGGCAAGGTTATTACCAAACATTATTCCAGTAACATTAATAGAATGTTCGTTTAATGTTATCTGGTCTTTAATAGCTAATGTTCTCAGAATGTTAGCACAAAAACATTATACATCATTCATGGAACATTTTTTTTTTTCTGAAATGTTTTATTTGGTTGTTCATCTAACTTTTTTTTTTTTTTTTAATGTTACTACTTGTTTCAGAACGTTGAGAGAACATTCAAATTAACATTGCCATAATGTTTGCAAAATGATAACATGGAATGTTCCCTTAATGTTCTTATAACCAAGAATTTTTTTTAAACATTTAAAAAACTGGACATTTTGAAAGTTTAAAGAACATTCAGAAATAATGTTTTCATTAATTAATGATAACGCTAGCAAAACGTTTTTATAACATATTTTTGTTAGCTGGGCTCTTACGGCCCACTTTTTTTGTAATAGTGTGCTTTATAACTTCTTTCTTCTGCATTATTTTAGTAAAACATGATAAAGTAGACATTTTGGTTTACAGAAGCTTGTACGATACAGAAAAGGAACTGCAAATATTGTCAAGAAGGAAGTCCCTCTCCACTGAGTGTATTCACTTACCTCCATAAGGCCTGTGCGCTGGTTGCTGAGAGTGACAGAACTAAAAGAGTCAAGCAGTGCACGTTCATTCTTACAGATGGATCGAATCACTTTAATAACCGGTGTAACTATGTGCCACACGTCCAATGCCCCGACTCCACAAACTTCTCTGCTATTGCTGTGCTTTATTTGAGAGACTTTCCTCTTTCCAGTGTTTTTATACTTTTTCTCCAATGCTCTGTACTGACCTTGACACAAACCTCTAGCTTCCTCTCTCCTCTCACCCCCCCCCCTTCTGATAAATGGTCCCTGAGCAGAGTGACCTCTCGGTCCAGGGGAACACATCACACACAGTGATTTAAGACCACTTCAATTAATAAAATCATCTTTGTGTGGGCCTGAAGGTTGTGGATGTATGGATAAAAATGTTGACCACAAACTGTGAACTGTGTATATCTTTAAAGAATATGGCACTTTAATTATTAAATAAGATCATTATAAATTAACATATTTATATATATAAAACAGTTAGTTCCTGTCCTTGATTCTGATTGGTCAATAGCTGTGTTTTATTCACGATAAAACACGGCTATGACCACTTCACCCACTACACAACACTTTTAGCAACCACTCTTAGCAACGTAAACTGTATGTTCTCATTGATATTGTTCATTGAAGCTTACTGTATTATGTAGAGGAGTATTGTGAGAAAGAGATTGAGTGAGCGAGTTTATTACCTGAATTCAGATTTAGCATTTTCCTTCAGGTCAGTCCTATGTTCATAATAAAAAATCTGTTTAAAAGTCCGATGTATTATCCTGTCCTTTTAACAGTTAAGGGGTTTTCCCGTGACTGACAGGGCTAGTGAAAGCATTTGTCAGTTGCGTCTTGTTCCGTGTTCACAACAATTCAGTCTTTTCAGTATAAAAGTCTTCGCTACTGACTGACACACTCATAAGGACCGTCTTTGCCGCCATCTAATGGCGTAATAATGTAACTTCTGTTGCTGTTCACGGTCAGGGACTATTTTTTCCAGCGGAAGGAAGGCTTTAGTGAAAGTTTACTTCATGAAAGTTGCATTGATACATATTTTTGGCTTTAATATTTGTATTGTGTGGTAACCGTTTTATAAATGTAATAATTAAATAATCACTGATTAATGTAATATCTCATTATACATACACACTACCATTCAAATGTTTGGGGTTGGTAAGATTTTTTTTTTAATGTTAAGTCTCTTATAGCTACTCACCAAGGTTGCATTTATTTGATCAACAATACAGTAAAACAGTAATACTGTGAAATACTATTATTTAAAATTTATTATATTTAATATTTAATTTTTTTCATGCGATGTAAAGGCTGAATTCTCAGCATCATTACTCTAGTCTTCAGTGTCACATGATCTTCAGAAATCATTATGATGATTTGCTGCTCAAGTAACAATTTTTTTTAAACAGTTGTGCTGCTTAAAATGTTTGGGGATTTTTTTTTTCAAGATTCTCTGATGAATAGAAAGTTCAAAAGAATAGGATTTATTTGAAATAGAAATATTTTGTAATATTATAAATGTCAAAAAAAGTATTATTTTATTTTTATTTTATATGTGTGGTCTTACATTTACATTAATAACAACATCTCTGCCATGAATGATACTGACGTTCTTGGTTTGTTTGTAAGGGCAGCTACTTGATGACCCTTGACCTTTAAACTTAGGGGCAGTGTGGAAGCCTAAAACTTGGTTTCCCACAGTAATGGGCAATGCCCAGTTTCTTTCCCTGAAATTCCCTCATGGGAAGCTCCACACATAGACGTCATCTTTTACATCTTCCTCTATTTTGCTGTTTATCTTCTTTGGGCTCAATATTTTAAGGTGTTTCAGTGAATGTGGAGCAGTTTGTAAGATAGTATAGTTGTTGGTTAGTCATTTTTGAAGGACTAGCACGTTTAGTCCTCACTAAAGACGATAAGCTAACCTGCACAATAATACTTTGCAGTATTATGACATTCAGTATAGTTGGGGAGGAGCACCAACCATGAAAACTGGCATCTTATTTAGGCTAGCAGCTGCCCAACAGATGCCTGTGGAGCTGCCCAAAGTGGCTAAAACATAAGTTAGACATAAAACACAATGTTAGATACCCACATATTTGGCCTCAGAGTTGGAGCTAAAACTTGCATAGCAGCTGCCATATAGCAATTGACACTACTGAAATTACATCTATATTTATATATATAAAAAAAATTGAGTGAACTTAATGCTGTTGGATGCCACTCTGATATGCACTTCTTAGCTAATATGATGAAGCCATCCCAATTGGTACTTGACACTTGCTGTCGCTATTCAGCTGAACAGCTGCTCATGTAAGAACTTTCGTCACGCTCATTACTCCTCCAACCTACTGATATACCCACATTTGGAGGCTATGTAGTGAATATCTGTTTGCACTTACCATCCTCAACCACCAGATGTCGTTTTAGTGTACTGGAAAGTGGAAAATAGACACACAGAGGGCATCACTGATATTATCAATTCTTTTTAGTCAAAAGGTGTCACTGCAAGAGAGAGGGAAAGTTTTTATTTTTTTATTAAAGTTTACAAGGTTGCATTAAAAAATAATAATGATATGCACAGAAAATAATTTATAATAAATAGACTACTGCAATATTCCATAAAAAACAAAAACAAAAAGAATTTTCAATTTTGATTTCATGGTGACAAGATAAATGTTGACTATTTTGGTCGCATGAACAATGTATAAATAACATCTCATTTTTAGACAGTTATTTGAGAAATGATGACAAAAAGTAGACATTTTTGTGGCCTTCTTTGCCAGTGCAGCTCATCAGTGCCAGTGGTAGGGAGGCCTAGATTTACTTTGTTGGTTGTTACTTAATTTAAGACACCCAATAAGGAAAACTGAGAAAAACAAATATTCGTTTAAAGCTTTCACGATTGTATCCTACGTGACAACTTAATCTTATTTCTATTCAGCGGCAGAACCACATCCGCTGTAACATGTTCACTGAAGCTGCGCGAGCGTGCGCTTTAAGACAGGCGGAAGTGGACGCGCGTCATTGGCTGTTGAGCTGCTCTTCAGAGTTGTGCTCGTGCATTCATTCAAACGGCTGACTTCTGGAGCGCGCGCAAGAAAAGGGCAGATCTCCTTCGAGCTCAAATTCATGTTTCATCCGTTTACTGCATGATTCTGTCAACCAAATCTAAAGGTAAGAGACGATTAAAAGCGACATTCTTATCTTTAGCCAGCGCCAGCTGACAATTTCTCCTCAGCTAACCTTGTAGCAAATGAAGACATAAGGCGGATGTATTGAGCTCATACAGATACTTCAATAAATGGACGGTTGGTCGTTTTTAGGCAACATTTGCTACTTTTATAATGACAGGAAAAAATGTTTTGTAACCTTTAGCTAAATCCAAGAAAACCGTAATATTTTTATATGTTAGCACCGTGGCTACCACAAACTATTGACAAACTAGCTAATGTTTTGATAATTTCAAAGTCACCTTGTAAAAAAACCTAAAGGTTTAGAAAACAACCTATTATTACTAACAATGAGCTTTCGTACCCTGACCAACCCAATTCGTCTATTGCAATGAAGTATAATAAAATGCATTAAAAATACTTCCTGAACTAAAAATGTCTGTAAGCCACCAAATATAGCGCTTTTTGACAAAACCTGAGCCTAAATCCAAAAATCGGCACTGTTTGTGTTAATATGTGAGGAAGGAGGAACTGTCAGTGTTTGTTTTGAAGCACTCCGTTTACACAGACATATTGGATGGTGTTAAAGGGACAGTTCACCCAAAAATGACAATTCCGCCACCAATGGTGGATGATGACTCGGACTATCATTGTCATTGTGTTTTCCACAGTAGAAAGAAAGTCATGCAGGTTTGAAAGAACATGATGTTTAGTAAACGATGACGTATGCTCTGTTTTGGGTGAGCTGTCCGTTCAATAATCCATGTAAACCCATCATGTCATTAGACACATAGCTGAGTGAAAGTGTAAAAGTCTTTTAAGCTGCTAGAGCAAATCTCATTCGGTTGTGTCCTGCTGGTCTGATGGCAAACCGTCTCATTTAATGTCAGATTAACAGCTCTGATAATCTCATAACAATGTTAAATCTGAAGTCTTTGAGCTGTGCAGTTGGTTTTGAAGAAGCTTATTGGTTCATTACGTTAGGACTGATAGTAATACACATTCGAAATCGTAAATGTGATAGTGATAGCTCACCCAAAAATGATTTAGCTGTTGTTCCAAATCAACACTACTTTCTTTCTTCTGTGGCACACAAAAGGAGATGTTTAGCAGAATGTCAAAGCTGCTTTTTTTCAATGCAATAAAAGTGGATGGGGACCAAGAATAGCAGTGGATCACCACTCGGTAGTAATATACTAATATATATAATATGCTACAGATCAAAAGTTCTGAATAATTACAATTTAAAGAGACTTTTAATTCAATTTAAAGTCTCTTATGGTCACCAAGGCTACATTTATTTGATCAAAATAGAGTAAAAACATTTACAGTAATTAATTTAAAATAACTGTTTCTAATATGATTTATTTCTGTGATGGCAAAGCTGAATTTTCAGCATCATTACTCCAGTCTTTAGTGTCACATGATCCTTCAGAAATGATTCTAATATGCTGATATGGTGCTAAATTATTAATAATGTTTCTTATAAATGTTGAAAACAGTTTTTACTGCTTATTTTTTTCAGGATTCTTTGATGAATAGAACATTCATCGAACAGCATTTTTTTTTTTTTTTTAAATGTATTTTTTTTTTGTAATATTATAAATGTCCTTACTGTCACTTTTGATCAATTTAATGCATCATTGCTGAATAAAAGTATTAATGAAATTTTCTTACACTACTACCAAGTTTGGGGTATCACCTTTGTGAGACTTTTTTTTTTTTTTTTTTTTTTTTTTTTAAACATACAATTCTTACTGACGCCAAACTTTTTGTAATAATATTTTGCAGTATTATTTTTATTTATTTATTTATTTATTTTTTACTGTATTTTTGATAAAATAAATGCAGTTTTATTGACCATAAGAGACTTCTTTCAAAAACAAACCTAATTATTACAAAGTTTTAAGTCATTCTAATTTTATGAGAATAGGAAATACAACAACGACACAGAGTAATAATATCAATAGAGTCAATTTCAGAATTTTTTTTTCCAGCTGATGAATAAAAACATTAACAGCCAAACAGAATCCACTCGAGTTTAAAGAGCTCACACGTTTGAAACGGCAGACAACATAACTGCAGAGCTTGCTTATAAGTCCATTGGTGTGGATGCTAATATATTTATCATTAGTTACAAGTATCATTCTAGGTGTGAACTGGCCTTAACTACAGTCCATATGTCTTCTTGCTCACTTCAAGGATGACGAGACAGGAGTGACATATCTGTTCTCGGCCGGAGCGTGAGGTTGGGCAGAGGATGCTGGAGGAGAGTGATGGAGAGGTGGAGGGGATCGGAGGAGGAGGGCTTGAAGCAGAGGTGGAGAGACTGACGGCAGAACTCCAGGAGGCCAATGAGGAGAAGTTACAGGCTGCACGGTACGGCCTGGCTGTTCTGGAGGAGAGCGCTGCTCTGAAGACCAAACACAGCCAGCTGGAAGAAGAACATGAAGCCCTTAAGATGGAAATGCAACAGCTCAGAGAGGTCAGTCAGGAGAAAGATATAGAAAGAAGGAAAAAGGGGCAGAAGCTTGAATTTAGGTATTGAGGAATTGCTACATGAAACAAGCTGCTTTTTTTTTTTTTTTTCCCCAGTGATATTTGTTATTGGGTTGCAATTAATTGTTTCAGGATCCAGACTTTGGATTTGACATCAAGTGGAGACTCAACACTGTACCAAAATGGTTTATTATGCTAAATTAAATTCATTTTAAAATTATATCATTTTAAGAAATTATTTAAATTATTTATTATGTTGTAGGTATGAGTATTTGTTGTCTAAATGCCTCTTAAATTTCAGTCGTTTCATTCACTCGGCAACCAATAATTTTCAGCACAAAATATTGTGGTCGACACAAACCATGTTTATTACTGAAGCAAGTTAAATGTAGTCTAGGTCATATTTCCTATTACCTTGAGTAGTTTTGTTTATTGTTTTTGAAGATGAGGGCATATCACAAGTTGGCATCTGAGAACAGATGAATTTGTTGATGAAGTGGGGCAGTTGTAGCCTAATGGCTAGAGAGTCGGACTTGTAACCCAAAGGTTGCGGGTTAAATAAGGTTGCGGGTTAAATAATCCCTGCTGTGTGTGTGTGTGTGCACATGGATGGGTGAAATGCGGTTTACAAATTTTGTGTATGGGACACCATACTTGGCTACATGTCACATCACTTAAATACCATAGAATTTGATTGGACAGTGGACGCATAACCTTTGACATCAGAGTTGCATAATGCATTTTCTCTTTCCTTTTAAAAGTTGAAAAGCCTATTCATTTGGTTATTTTATATAAGTCTGATTATATGGGTAGTTGCATTTTGTAATTTGAATTTAGCATTGTTGTTTTTTGTTTATTGTGGCCCTATTAGAACAGATGTACAACCCAATTTTGGTTCATGACTCACCAGTTCAGAACCACTAAGAATCACTGAACTTGTCATTTGCTTCCTGAAGTGCTTTTTTCCATAGAGATATTTTGTCCAAGTAACAATCAATCATTGAGAAGACATGTCATTTAGCTGTTACACAACCAGCCTAGGGATATTTTTCTTTGACCTTCTGTTGAATGATCAGAAGCGTTGTCTTCCCTGTGTGATGAAATGGTGTAGTTTTGATGATTCGTTAAGCCAACAAAGCGCTCGATCTAGTGGTGTGCATGTTATTCTTTTGATAATAATCATTGACAAATCAGTGAAATAATGAATAAAGTGTCCTGTCGTTCTCTAGATTAATGAGCTCCTGTGAAATATTAGCTGAAAGCAATGCAAGGACGTCTTGCCACATTGTCAGGTCATTTCTATTTACTTAAATTGCCTCGTTTCCCCATTTAAAAAAAAAAAAAAAAAAAATCAGATACCATTTTTTCAAATGTTTTTTTTTATTTTTTTATTTGCCATAATTGGAAGACAGTGCATACCTATTTTTCTGTTGAGGATAAGGATATGTATTAATGTGTTCCCATTTCGTGCGTACACCACCATTTTAATAAAGCACTGTTCAGACCGATCAGTCTATGTGGTCCATGGCCAAAGAAGAAAACTAATAGGCTGTAAGCTAGGTATGAATGAGCCATTTTTGGCTCTCTTTGTTAACTGATTTATTACATAAATCCTTGCCCCAAAATCCCTGCATGTGGAACTGTAAAAGTCCAAAAATTTGCAGCATTTTGAGGGCATTGTATTATGCATTATTGGTTGGCAAACTTCGGCTAAAATGTCACTCGTATTTTATATGAAGTTCACATGTGCGGCATATTGTAGACCACTCCCTCTGGTATGAAGATTAGGCTCATGTATTTCTCTCTCTGTGTGTCTGATTAGTAGAGCATGAAATCAGCAAAGTAGGTGAGCGTAGAGAGAGATGACTGGAGTGAACAGATTGGGGTCTAGTGTGGTATTGTAACATCTAGAGATGTATATGTAGTTCACACTGCAGTCTTTATTTCCTGTTTAGTCCTCTAAGATTCTACTAATGAAAACTTGTTAAATTATATTTTTCATGCAATAGTTCACCCACAAATGAAAAACCAATATTACTTTCTTGCTATCCTGAAACACAAAAGGAGATTTCAGGCAGAATGTCCAAGCAGCTCTTTTCCATACGATGACTAAAAGAGTGTATTGAATGCGAAAGGCCATTGGTTCTTGTGTGTTTAGATTTGAGAGCTCCTATGAAAGATGTGCAGCAGGGTTATTATAGTTAACTAAAACCATTTAAAATGGTTGCCAAGGCAATACTTCTCATTTTCATTTAGTTTACTTGATTTGCTGAATTAACCAAGACTGAAATAAAAATGTATAAAAACTGTATAGACATAAAATACACAAAAACAAAAATACACATCAAAATTACTGAAACTAAGAGGGACTCGGGTGCGCACTTGTTCAGGAAGTAACCTGCGCATGCGTTTTCACTGATTGTAATGTATTTACTTAAATAAAACACATGTAAGAGATGATAGTGTTGATAATTTATCTTGGATTCGAGCAGGAATGGGCCTGCAGTGTATTCGCGCTTTGCGAGTGCAATCAGAGTGGCAAATGAATGGCAATCAGCTGTCTCCTCAAAATAGGCTGCTTGTAAACAGCGGAAAACCATCTACATGCGGCGCACATACAGTAAACTGAAGTGTCGTTTACTCTGCTGACCATAATAACACCACATTAATAAAAAACACAATTTATTGACCCGCATTCTGTTTTCTGTCATGCGCCTTGCACGTCGTTGACGTAAGATGAACGCAAATGCACCAGGGTTCGATAGAATCAATTTGAGTGTGAAACCAGACCAACGCTGCGGGGGGCTCTGGGAACAATCGCGCCCGGGCTTGGACCGCAGCAGACGAGCCCAGTGTGAAAGCCACCTAACTAAAATGAAAGCAGAAAATACAAAACAAAATTCTAAATATATATATAAAAGCTATAATAGTAACTCTCAGTAATACTAAATAACACAAATTTGCAGTGAATTACAATTATTGCATGGCTTCAGAAGCATGGACCACTTTTGATACTCTTGTCTTAAGGTGCTTTTTTGTCATTTTGGAGCTTTGCCTTATAAATCACCTTCTGATTTTGTTTTATGGAAAAGAGCTGCCAAGATTTTCTAATGTTGTGTTTTGTGTTTCACACATGCAAGTCATTTATGGGATGAATTTAGTCTTAAAATGGGGTGACATGGAGAACAAAGAGCAAATCTTCATTTCTGTCTTTTAAACAGCATGTTCTGCTCATACACATAATGTACAGAGGTATAAATTATCCTGCATGACTCTTACAGGCTCTCTCATGCACATTTAACTTCCCCCTCTTCAGTTGTCCTTTCATCGTTAATTATAGAGCAGCACAAGCATGTTTTACCCACATGTTCTCACATGATTCAAATTATAATGTTCAGAGAAAAGTGTGTGGCTACGCTAATGTCAACCTGTCCAGTATTGGTTCATCTGGTAACAGTTCAATTCAATGTGAGACAGTCTGGGGCAATGTTTGTCACAATTTGTCCAAGCACAAAAGCATGCATTAAACACATTCTAATTACACCCTCTGGTTGCCAGTGAAGCTGGAATGTAATGTATCATATAGAGTTTCACTTCACCAGCTCTCAATACAGTTGCTGTTGTTTATAGGCTTGGCAAGTAAACTCTAATTACTCAAAATAATTGAAGACGAACAAGTTTTTAACTTTCAACAGCTCTGAAAACTGCTGTTCTCATTTACAGAATTTCAGACATTCACACAAAGTAGCAGAGAGCCATAAATTGTGACAGTGTTGCTTTTTTTCTTCAGTCAATCAACTAAATTGTTTTGTTTCTTCTTTTGTTGGGAACTGGCAAAAACTCTTCTAGTGTAATTCAGTGTCTTGGCTATGTTGGAGATGAGAGGGTTTGATTGTTGTATATGTTTATAGGCTCTGGCAGACTCTGTGAGCAGCCATAAGCGTGCAGCAGCAGATGGGGAAAGTCGAGAGGAGAGGCTCCTGCAAGAGTCGGCCAGTAAAGAGGCGGCCATGGAGATTCGCATGGATGAACTGCAGGCGGAGCTTAAACAGGCCCGCGTCATGCTGGCCAATGCCTCGGCTGAAAATGAGAGACTGGCCGGGCTCTCCAACCAGCTGAAGAAGGTACATACATCATCATCAGTCAGAAGACCAGTTTTACATAAAAATGTGCCTAACTATTCCTAACCACATAGACACAAGTCCAATAAAGCTTTTATTGACTTTGTTAAATTAGCTGTATAATGGGATTCATATACTAAGAGGCAATATTTGTGTAACAACATAAAAAAAAAAAAAAAAATGAAATGTTCTGAGTTGAAACAGTGCTAAATAACGTACCCTCTGTCTGTTTTCTAGCTGATCAAAGTAAAAGTGGAAATAAGAGTCCTTGTTTTCATGAGGCCCGATCATGTGACACAAAACCGGGTTGAGTTTCAAAGTCAGCTTGAAGTGAAGAGAGGCCATAGTGAGCTACTAACAGAATTATTGCACGTGTAATACGCTTACAAGTCACAGATGTATACATGTCATGCATATTTAAAGGTAGTAATGCACTAAAATAAATTCTTGACCAAAGCCAAAAATTGTGGAGACATTGGGCCAAAAACGATATCATCATCATCAAAAAAATAAAAATAAATAAATAAATAAATATATACTATATGATATAGTACATTTTAAGAGCTTGTGGGGGAAAAAGCATTTTCAATTACTTTTAGCTAATCAAGCACTTCAAACAATAAAATTAATATATATTTTTTTTAATTCTAAAGGAAATGTGGAAAGTTCTTTAATAAAATAATAATAAATAAATCAATAATAATAATAAAATCTTCTCTGCTTTATAATGAGATGAGATGATTCCTATTCTAAATAGCCTCACAATCTCTGCACAAATATGGAAAGTGCACCAAGGACATTGTGCTAAACTTCACCTTTTGTGTTCAAAGTAAGGTTTAGAATAACATGTGGATGTGCAAATTATGACAGAAATTTAAATTGAGTTAACCATCCCCTCGAGAATTTTTATTGAATGGAAAAACATTTACAGCTGCAACATTTTATGACGCTACCACCATGTAATTGCTGTGCAGATCTAATTATTTCTGTCCAGTCTATTCTGAATTCTGTGGACTTGCCCTGATTGACTACCTCTGCTCTCTAGGAGTGCGAGTGTTTGGAGGTGGAGAAGACCCGTATGAGAGAGGAGATGAAGGAGTACAAGACTCGAGAGGCGCAGCAGCTTCAGGATAACAGTGAGCTGGAAGAGGAGAACATCTCTCTGCAGAAACAAGTCTCAGTGCTTAAGGAGAACCAGGTGTGTGAGAAAATGGGTGGGAGATGTTGCTGCAGTCTGGATAGGGCTCATATTTAAGTATTGTCTGTGTTGTTGTTTGCTGTGCTCATTGATTAGCCAGCTATGTTTCCCATAAATATGTCATAGTAATCCTCTGATGCAATTTTACATGGAATATTAAGCACTTTCTTTTCGTGTTTGCTGAACATAAGTCTCTCCTTGTGGAATGTGCTTCACTAGAGATGTCTTGTGACTGTGAATGTGTTTCTCGCAGCTGCTGTCACTGCAGTACAAACACTTCTGTTGTAGTGCTTCAGTCTCAGCTGATTTTTGACAAAGCCTTCCTTCTGAGGGAACGCACAAGAGAAAGGTTTTATTCACTTGTCTTCCCACATGAATATTCAGTCACACCGAGGTTAGAACGGCTTCCGTATTGGACTAAAAACCGGTTTGCTCAGGGTGAATTCATACAGTAAATACACAAATAAGCTGAGTTGTCCTCAAGACTTGACTTTAATAACTAGACTTGTCATAGTGAATTAACTCACAAATATGTGTTGTTCCTCAAGAATTTAACAGCACGTCGTGATTTAATGCCACCAGTTCAAGTTTTGGGATTCACACTGCAGTGTGACATTGTGTGAATGTTAGCAATTGAGCCCATTTGATGTTAAATTGGTTTTGAGATAATTTGATATTATGGGGTCTTTTTTGTTTGTTTGTTTGTTTGTTTGTTTGTCTGAATGAGAGTATAATCATTGCATTGAACTGGTTCAGTTGTGTTGTTCACAAACTGCATGATTTTAATGTAATTGTGAGCGTCACGATCAGGAGTGAATTTAGTTGATTGTCGTAATAGTCCAATAATGGCTATGATGTCATTAAGTGATACAGAGCTGGCTTCCTGTTTTTCCCTAGTAAAATAATTTATTTATTGTAATTTGTCATCCAAATTGGGAACTAGTCATCAGTTAATATTATGGCTATTGTTTGTATTACTGTGATCAGCTGTTATATGATGTGTTATATGACGTGAGATAAGGAAGGCAGGCTAATCCAGCCTAACAAGTTAGCACTGTGCTGGTATGTTTTGGGGGCAGGCAGTTACATGGGAAGTAGACGAGCGGAAGTCAGTTTATGATTTCTAGTAACCTTTGTCAAAATAGTAGTTTCTTGGTGTCTTCACCATTGTTGTTATTTTTTCTAACTAAAACTATTTTTCTAACTAAAAATTCATTTTCAGCAATTGAAATAAAACTAAAATATAAATATTGGATGAAAAACTTAAACTTATTTCAGTTTGTTGTCAAGGCAACATTTCTAATTTTCATTTAGGTACTAAAATTGCTAAAACTAAATTCAAAAATAAATTAAAGCTTATTAAATTACAGAAAAAAGCTATATATAAAAACTAATGAAAAAAAATGACAATCCCACAAAATGACTAAACTTAAACTAAAATGAATACTGAAAATATAAGTACAAAAATTCAAAATATTAATAAATGCTATAATAACATGTAAATAATAACACTGGTCTTCATGTTCAGATTTCTAAGTTTGGTTAAAGAATTAATAACTTTCTTTTTATCCAAACTAATTATTTAAGTCTCTATGAAATCCTTATACTAGAGCTGGACGAAATAAACCTAAAATCAAAATCTTGATTAATTAAACATTTTACCTCGATTACGATTAATGAACAATTTTTTTTTTTTTTTTTTTTTTTTGCCCTCATGGTTCACTGACAATGTTTGTACTGTAAATATGCTTGACTATTAAAGGTGGGATATTTTTTCCTAATGAAAGAGTGATCTGACATAACAGCTCACTTTCAGCAGTTATTTTATCTATGGTTCGTAACATTTCTTACAGATTTCTGCTTGTAAATCTGATACAGATAAATTAGCACAGTACCTGTACATTTATTTGAAAGCATTAATGAGAGCGATTGCGTGTGTGAATTAGTCATACCGTCTCTCTCTATTAATTGTGAAGCTGTGGGTTGTAAGTAGTTACTTCAAAAGTAGAAAAATATATGCTATAACTTTTGATTTTCTAAGCTACTTTAGTGATAAATCACAGGACAACGAGTTTCTGCGTTCCTCTCTGTGCGCGCGATCTTCACATGATGTGCAGCTGTCCTTATGAGTGTTCTTGTGCCATAATGCATCAGTGCAGTAGCTCAATATAATACACATCCGATGGTCTAAAATCGCTTCAATGTCCAAACTGGCAGGCCTTAAAAAAAACCTATAGAATTGACAAAGTTTAGTGAAGTGTTGTCACTTCGGGGCTCGCTGCTTGCTCACTGTCTCTGTGTGTTGACTTGACTTTCTAGTTCGCCTCCGTGCTGCTTCCATGCCACTGACTGGATGGGGCGGAGTCACGTGACTACACACGTGGTAGTATGTTTTTAAGGGGAAAGTATTAAACGGATTAAAAAAACGAAATAACCGACATGGGAAAATTACGTCGGTTAGAAGTTTGAAATTTCGGTTTCGATTTACTTTTCGATTAATTGTCCAGCCCTACCTTTATAACCTATTTTTTTTCAACAAGTAATATTAGTATGTATATGCTTTACTATCACTAAACACTTTAATTTATGTCGACAGGTGGAGTTTGAGTCAGTGAAGTTGGAGTTGACCAATAAAGACGAGGAGCTGGAGCTGATGAGGGCACAGCTGGAAGAGGCTGGGCGTCTGAGGGAGATCGCAGAGCGCCAGCTGGATGAGGCACTCGAGGCCCTGAAAGAGGAGAGGGAGCAGAAGAACAGCCTGAGACGAGAACTTGCCACCCTTAACTCCAACCCCTTTGACTCTATTTGTCACTTAGAGCTACAGCTGGATGACAGCCAGGATGGAGAGAAGGACAAAGAGGGAGGAGAGGAAGGGGAGGAGATGGACAGTGGGTATAATAACTCTAAAGGGATGGAGAGAAACCGGTGCTCCACACCCAGAAACAGCGACGTGTTCCTTAGACCTCAGGCTCCTGGGCTGGTGGCTGACCTTCTGAGTGAGCTGCACCTGTCAGACAGCCAGAAACTCAAGCAGCAACTGCTGCAGGTGAGGAAACCTGTTCACATCCAACTTGCTTCTCACTCATTTCTTGAGCTGTGGCAGCATTTTCCCTTTCAGAGGTTAACTGCTGGAAAGTTTGGCAAACTATCCGAGAGAATTGTTTGTTTGTGTGTTTGTGTTTTCTTTCCTTCCTGCCTTGTTTTGCATACACTGACATACAAATTTATCTTTGCAAATTAGGGATTAAATGCATGTTTTTCTTATTGGACAGTGGAACTGCTCGTTCCAAATTCTACACCCAGCTGCAATATAATATAATATAATAATATATTATAATAATGTTGTAGCAATAAGACATGGGTTTTATTACTCTTGATCATGTTTATGAATCAGGGGAACAAGTAAAGTCAAAGAGTTACCAGGTCCATTTTGGCTGATGTCCATCTCTTCAGATCTAACCGCAGACCAAAGTTTAAAAGATTCAATCCCCATGATGTAAACATCTGTAAAATATACTTGTGGGTTTTTTATTTTTAACTCAGCAGTTTCATGCATAAAACCCTCATCTGACAGATGAGCACTACTTCCTTTTTCATACCACTTCCTGCTCAGGATGTACCATCATGTCAGTTTTACTAAGTAACAAAGTATCTTTCATCCACCCAGTTTTTACCTTTACTAGCAGATAGGCCAGTTTTTTTTTTTTTTTTTTTTATAAATAAAATGTATGATTGATTTGGATTTTCATTATTTTTATTTATTTATTTATTAAGGTAGATTTTTGGCCTTTCTACCTTTATTTGATAGGAGATTTAGAAGAGACATGAATGATAATGAGATGGGGAATGGGATTGGCAAAGGAAACTCCCCCGAAGCGTGATTTTAATCATTTATGACACTTACTCAAATCTAAGAGAATTGTGGATTAGCTTAAATTAGTCTAAAGTGATCCTTCCTTTTAGTTCTTGTCTCTTAAATGGTTAGTTCACCCAAAAATGAAATTTCTGTCATTAAGTACTTGCCCTCTTGTCGTCCCAAACCCGTAAGACCTTTGTTCATCTTCAGAACACAAATTAAGATATTTTTGATGAAATCCGAGGGTTTCACATAAGCAGCAACATCATTGCACCTTTTGAGGTCCAGAATGATATTAAAGACATTGTTAAAATAGTCTTCCAGGCTTCCGTGTTTACGTCCAAATGCCGACTCATTATTGGCTGACGCTGTTCACGTGAGCAGTACGATGCGTGTGTGTGATGCTGACACAGGAGTCAGCGTTTGGATGTAAACACGGAAGCCTGCACTGCGTTCACTACGTCAACTGCGTATGACAACAGTTAAAATTGTTAAATAAAGTCTTTATTTTTGTTTTGTGTTTGCATACAAAAAGTATTCTCGTCGCTTCATAACATTAAGGTACTTACTGAACCACTGTAGTCACATGGACTATTTTAACGATGTCTTTAATACCTTTCTGGACCTTAAAAGGTGCAATGATGTTGTTGCCTATGTGTGGTTTAGAAACCCTTGGATTTTATCAAAAATATCTTAATTTGTGTTCTGAAGATGAACGAAGGTCTTACGGGTTTGGGACGACATGAGGGTGAGTACGCAATGACATACATTTCATTTTTGGTGAAGGTGAACTAACCCTTTAAGTATAATTTCTCTTGAGTGTTTTCTATCCAAAACATTTGGATTGAATTAGTCAATCGGAATAAACCTTGTGTTGTGACAATACTTTTGTTGAGAGGCATATTGTTTGTGTATCCATGTCCAGGTGGAGAGAGAAAAAGCCACTCTGAGCAGCACTGTGCATGACCTTCAGCAGCAGTTAGTCCAGTCTAAAGATGCTCTCGGTGAGCAACAGGTGAAGCTGGATCAGCTGACCCAATGTTTGGAGACCCTTCAGAGTACAGTCTCAAAAAGGCCTTGTGAACAAGAGAATGGAATGAGTCTGTCTTCCAGGTCCCTTCAGAACCAAGAGGCCGAAAATGGCATCAACTATTACGAAGTGGACGCAAAGAGCACAGAAGTACTAGAGTGCCGCATGCAAGAGGCAAATGAGGAGCTTGCACATCTGCGTGAGGAGCTGAAAGAGGCTGGCGAGCGCTCCAAGGCCCTGGAGGAGCGCTGCAAGCAGGAGAAAGATCGCTGGAGGGGTGAGGCGCAAGAACTCGCTGATAAAATTCGACAGTGTATCACTGCTAGCCGTCAGGACCAGGAGCGAATAGGACAATTGGAGCGAGAAATTGGTGCCACGCGACAGGTCGCCACAGACTCTGAAAGCCACCTCAGTGTTGCACAGGAGGAGCTTCTGGCCTTCTCTGAGGAGCTGGCCAACCTTTACCATCATGTGTGTGTTTGTAATAACCTCACGCCTAGCCGCGTTACACTGGATTACTATCGTGAAGGAGCCCAAGCAGGGAGAACGCACAACCATTCACAGCCCCACCACTATCGCGGATCCTTCCGCAGGCACAGGCGGTCAGGTGAAGTAGACTTGGGTAGCGGAGGGAGTGGAGATACGTCCTCTAGCTGCGGAAGTTGTCCAGGGTCTCCTACATTAGACTTCAGGGACCCAACCAATGTGCGCAATCTGGTAGCTGTCATTCGCTGCCAGATTAAACAATTACAGGTATGTCTCAACTCTTTATAGTAGAATAATTAAGAAATAAACTGTACTCCTACAATTTTCATTCATGTGCTAGAATGTTCTAAAGACCCTTAAATAAAGACAGTTAAAAATATAAAGTAATAAGAGTAAATAGCCCTGCAAGATTATAGCTCATCAAAGGAACATTTTATTTAATGTGTTAGCATCATTGACAAATAAAGCTTCAAAAAAGGTTTTTAAAAATCTTTTCAAAACTGATGTAATGCATATTTTTGAGTTATAAACAGTGTGTTTAAACAAGTTTCATTTTCAAAGTTTCTAAATTAATTTTTTGACTGTTTTTGTGTCATGCGGTACAACCAAAAAGTTGTATGTATATATTGTAGTTGTACCACCGGACATGTAAAGTGTACCAGCCTACCCATACTTGAAATGAGCAGTTTTACCAGTATTTGAGAGAGATCTACAAACCTTTTTCTCTGCTACAAGGATCAGTTGGGGTCCTGATGCATTATCATGTTTACTGTTATTACTTTGTCAATTCTTAAAAAAAAGAGCCATGTTTGCAGTTGTGCCACCCTGACATTTGAGAATATACAAATTGCTGTTTTTTCAATTATCTCAACAGCTTTAAAACTACTGATATTTATAAAATTGGTTTATATGAAACCTAAAACCTATATGAAACCTAAAATGATGCCATAGTTTTTTTTTAGTTTTCTTAGTCTGTTCATTTGTTCGGACAGTTGCACCACCTGATATTTTGGGGTTTAAGATAACAAAACATAAATTACTATGTATTATTTAAATGTACTAAAAATTCATTCAAACTAAATAGGTTTTATAGAATAAAGTGATATATGTCATATATGTTTATCAAATTATATTAAAAGGAAATAATGCACTTGGACACAAAAATATGCATGTCATGTTATTGACCTGTTAGTTCACCCATAAATGAAAATTGTCATAATTTTCTCATGTCATTCTAAACATGTATGACTTTTTCTTCTGTGGAACACAAAAGAAGATATTTTAATGAATGTTGGCTGCCATTGATTTTCAATGTATGGATTTTTGTTTCTTTAAATATCTTCTCCTATGTTTCACAAAAGAAAGAAACTCATAGAGGTTTTGAACAACATGAGGGTGAGTAAATGATGACAGAATTTTCATTTTTGGGTGGACTGTTATTTTATGTTAAGCCTTTAAGCTGCTTTTTTGGGGGCTGGGGGTAAGGCATGAAATATAAACCGATCTGACAAGGCTGCATTAGGATGCCTGCCTGAGTCTTTTTTTTTTTTTTTTAACACCAAAATTTGGATTGCAATTTTGTAAGTAAACAAAGCAGTGTTGAAATAATTATTATATAAATGTCTAAATCTATGCTTTTTTTTTTTTTATTCTTTGGCAGTTTTGGAGTAATACTTTTAAAATATTTGTTTTTATATTATGTATATCATGCATTTTATATTGTCATAATTTATTTTGTTCAGTAATTCGGTCAGCAACACTGTGTTTAAATGTGTTAAATACATTTTATTTATTAAATTACTTACTTTTGCAACCTTTTCAGGTGGCAGTGGACCTGTGCAGGCAGCGCAACCTGTTGTCCTCCCCAGCAGCAGGAGGAAACACTGATTCAGACCGTGACACAGAGGCATTGCTTGAGGAAGTTTTAAAACTGAAGTCCCTGCTGAGTACCAAGAGAGAGCAGATAGCCACTCTCAGAACTGTCCTAAAAGCCAACAAACAGGTACAGATGTTAGATATGTAAGACAGTGTAAGATAATTAAATGCATAATAAATAGTAAAAATGTGCTCGAGCACATTTCAGGCAGACACAACCCTTGAAATGGCCATATGTTGATAAACTACTTGGCCTTAAACAGTTGTGTGAAATTTCCTTTACTCTGTGCAGTTTAGAGTATATTTCTAAACTGGAACACATGGTTTCTTTTGATGTTTTGATGGCTTTAGTCATTTTTTTTCCAGACGGCCGAGTTGGCTTTGACCAACCTGAAGACAAAGTATGAGACAGAGAAAAGCATGGTGTCTGAGACGATGAGGAAACTTAGAAATGAACTGAAGGCTTTGAAGGAGGATGCAGCCACCTTCTCTTCCCTACGGGTCATGTTCGCAAGCAGGTATGATGGGATTACACGTGCGCAAAGTGCTTTGTGTACTCACAGGCCAAGGAAGTTTCTCAGGTCATCGTTCGTGCGGCACATAGTTTCTTTCTAATGAGTGTTTATAGGGGTTTTAGTGTTAAACTGGTTGTTTGAATACTGGGTTGATTAATGGAAAGAATGCAGATGAGTTCATGGGAGAAGTTGATTCTCCCAGTTGAAATTCCAGATTTCCCCTGTCAATTTAGAAAACAAACTAATCAATTTTAGTTTTAGTAGTTTTAACTTTTACATCTAATCATCTTGATGGGTTGTCTGAGGATAGCTGAGAAATCATCTGCTGATGTGATAAAAGGATTTGTATAGGCTTTATAGTCATAGTAAAACCTGCATCATGGTGAAAGATTGCAGACAGTGTTTGTTTACATTTGTAGAAAGACATATGAGAGGTCTTTGGGATACAGAGTCATAGAGATTAGGCAGTCATGACCCTGTTTTAAGAGCACGCTAATAAGATTATAATCTCAAGGCCCGTTCTCCCACGAGCTCCTCTCACATGCTGATTAACGTGCACGCTCTCTGATCCCGTGTGCAGACGAGGGCAGCTCGCTCTGAGCTCAAGTCATAGATCAAGTGTCAAGGGAACTGAGTAGTGGAAGCGGGGATAACGCTTTGAGTCAAGTTACTGTAAAAGGAAAAATCTAGACCTCCCATGGAACATTTATACTAACTCGTATAGTATGAAACATAATTTAGAATATTTTAACGTAGAAATAATTGCATTTTTTTTGAGATTGCAACCCATCACATAACTTGAAATTTAATGTTGTTGAAACATTTTATTATTAGTTGATTAAATATAATTTTAATAAATATTATTTAATTAAAATAAATATTATTGCCACAGTTTTGTTGTGCATGTTATTTACTATCATTAAAATGTGTGAATACAGTTCAAAATTTTGGCCTCTGTAAGAATTTTATTTTTGAAAGAAGTCTCTTATACCCACCAAGGCTGCTTTTATTTGATCATCCAAAAATACAGTAAAAACAGCAATATTGTGAAGTAATATTACAATTTAAAATAAAGTTTTTCTATTTTAATATATATTAAAATGTAATTTATTCCTGTGATGTGAAAGCTGAATTTTCAGCAT